>NW_025776656.1:0-74694 GCF_021130785.1 Homalodisca vitripennis | reverse complement strand
GTCCTTAGGAGTTTTAACGAATGAACCAATTTGGCCTGCAAAAAGGTGGAGCTAATAATATAAAATACACTGAATGATGAGAAAGTTATGTGTGATATAGTGTTATTATTTACACTCATATGTTACACTTTTTTGTATCGAGATAATGTGAGATCATCTCATTAATTTTTCTAAATTGACACTTTTAGCAATATTGTAATAGGTGCCAGAAAAATATACATATGTTTTGTTTATAATGCAGTGATGAAAATATTAAACACCACGTGTCTTCTAAAAAATCATTTTCAGTAAAAAAAGACACTGCAAATTTATTATGGAGAGTGATAATATAATGAATTATTTAAGTGAATCAGAGCTAAGTATAGACAACGTAAACCACAATTTAATGGGACTTGTCTACAGTAACAGTAAAGTTATCGTAACTTAATAACTAATACCGTAACAATATAATTTTTCTAAAATTATTTTATCCTAGTTTGATCTTTAATACTTCCCAAGATGTATAATTTGTGTATACAAATATAAAATGGCTGTTAGCGACTAAACGAAACAACAAGGTTGTGTTTATTGGATATGTTTTGTTTGGAATGATGAGTACTACCAGCCAAAGAAGTTTATGACACTTTTTTGTGAACAATTACGTATTTTTTGCTACAGCCTACAGATAGTTTTGCAACGTCTTCTTCCTAACGTTATTTGTTTTAATTTTCTAAGAAGGATAGTTTCACATGTTATTTTTTTAAAACAAATATGGTAGCTTTTTAAAGTACTTTTGTTTTTGTAGAATTAAGTTTTATGCTCGATTTTGTAACTGTGTTAATGCTTTGGCACGTATGAAATATGAACTATGTCAGTTTTGTTTTACATATGATAACTGAAGGAGATTGCAGACATTTTCCATCGTTAAAATTCTGTTCGCTAATGTTTACAAATCCAGAACATACCCACAATCATTGAATTTTGGGTAAATAAACGAGACAACAAAACTTTCTATCCTCGTAAACATGGAAATGTTAGAGATATGCACTCTATGTAATCATTTTGAACTCGAGAGCAAAATGTTATAGTTACGGTGGCGTTGGGATCTTCTTTACCGCCCATTTTAGTCAATATCTGTATAGGATAATTTGAGCAAAAAGTGCAAGCTTCAACGCAGTTCAAACCCGAGGATCAGGTAGAGATTACGTTGACGGACACTCTTGGTTCCCCTCATGGAGACACTAAACTAAATAAATGTTAGTTCCATATACAAAACATTCATTCCTCATTTTCATAACCAAGGAGATAGATATAAACGAATTTCTCTTTAAGCACTTGAGGCTAGTAAGGAGATATAGGCGTCCTTAATGCAACAGTTTATCGTAAGAAAACACATACGGGCCAGTATCTTAATTTATAATCGAATTATCTAACATCTTCCAAAGAAAGTGTGTTTTATAATCTTTGTTTAAAAGAGAAAATAGCTTGTGATCAGACAAAGGTGTGTTTACAAGAAGAAATAAAAAAACTGATTAATAGGGTATTTATAAAACCCATATTAATTATATATATATATATATATATATATATATATATATATATATATATATATATAATTAATATATAATAGTTATATATTATTTATTTAATTTTTTATAATATTAATTATTAATATTATTATAACAGGAGACCGTCAAAACTGTTATAAAAAAAGCAAAATAAATAATATTATTATTCTGAAAGTTGTATTCTATGCATACATCATATATTTTTAGTATTGTTTTATTTATATCTTTATAACTGAAATGCTTTCTATAAATAATATAAAGAAACTATTTCGCTCATATACAAAATTGATGTTTCTTTTCATGTGGTCCAATGTTTATCTTTATCGATGTAAATGCAATAAAGTTATTGCTGTACTTTTTTAGTTCCTAAGCTGTGGATGGGTGTAATCATGGCTTTATGTTTAGCCCTTAAAACTAAATATTTTATTGGTGTTATATTTATTTAGTTGTTAAAATCTGTTTATGTTTTTCTATTTTATTTTTTTAAATAGTGGTAGTTGTTGGGTGACTTGGTCTAGTAATGCACGGAAAAACAACTTTCAAAATAATATCAATGTTCTTTACATGAAAAAACTATCTTTTATAGATAGTAATGCTATCGGTTTTGAATCTAACAAATAATCAAAAGCAAATACAATTTTTTATAGTTTTCTTTTGCAATACATTATACATTTATAATACAATTATTCTAGTTTTTACTATACTTGTATCATATCATAATCCTAACCAAAATATCATAATATACAGATTAATAGAGATCCTATCATGTTAATACGGTTTTCATCAATTAATCTTATTATGTGCTTCTACTATGTAAGAGAGGGTGCCTAATTTTTTGTCAAGTTGATTCCTAAATGATTCATAACGATCACGCTGCAAAATATCGACATCATATTATTTCTCGATTTTTGTCTTTCTCCAGTTCCAAATTTACATAATATGCAGCCATTAATGATCCGAGTCTGCTCAATAGAAATTGCTTTGAAACACAACATTTATATGAGAACAAATCGCAATCCTCTAACCTTCTGCACCAGAAAAAATAAGTAAATATTATCACCTTGCTTCTAGTCCCGGAAGGAGCACTCTGGAACTATTTCTGGAAGTAGCTTGTCCCTAGCTCTAGAGTTACTTACAGCCGGTAATGAAATGGGTGAAAAGTGAACCTCTCTAAGTTCCTATTCCACCTATTGTCGTACATTTCCAATCAAACATGATTATCCACTAACCTCCTACTTCTTGTGGTCATTGTTAATGGTAGTTGCTCACTGTACATTCTTAGGCCACCGTTCGGCCGCTGTTTTCATCACAAATTTCAACTTTGATTGTTTTCAACTAATAATTCTCTCAAGAGAGCAATAGTACTTTAGACAAATTACAAATATGATAGTGGTCCTTACTTAAACCTAATATGATTAATGCAATATCATCAATTCTAAATGGTAATTACATATTCCTATTATATTCTATATGATAAATAAATTGTGTAAATAATCGGAATAAGTATGTACGTGGTATTATATACAAGATAAAAACTTTTTTAAGTATGTGAAGTTAGATATAATCTGCAAATATTTTACTTTTATCAATAAAATACCGTAGCTATATTTTTCTATTTTATGTGTTGCTATTGAATATAATTTTATTTTATACATTGCTTAATCTGAGGAGTTTTACTAGCATAGTTACTGAAAACTTCTACAGAATAAAGACCTTATTTACGTATCTACTCCCTTCATAAGACACCATTTAAATTTCTTGAACACTGTTAAATTCTAATTCGCAAGCTGCTACGTATGTCATGTTCAAGTACGTTAAATTGTTATTGAAACAATTGTTAAAATTTTAAAATTGGGAATAAATTATTTTGATAACCTTGCATATTGTTAGCATTAGAAATAAAGTATGGAATGTACTAAGTAAAATAAGCAGATTATAATATTTATGAATTAATAAGAGCGTTATTCTGTTTTAGTCTATTTATCTTTGTACATAAATATTATAATTGTCAGCACGTTTATTCGTTATATTTAGTAATATGTGCATCTATACATGATTGAAGTATCCAACAACTTAATAATTTATATAACTTGAGGTAATATTAGTCAAATCATATTTATACAAATTACGGGCCTTACCAATGTATAGGCAGTTAAATACATTTATTAGATTAGTATTTAGTTTCTGTCAAACGGAATATTTATACATGAGAAGAAAAGTATAAGTAAAAAATGTCTTATTGAGGTAGAATTTTCTCATCACGTAAAGCCTCTCTATCAAGTTATACAATGGCATGAATATATATGAGGTCCGCATATAGTCCTTTCACCTGTCAATTCTTGTAAAACTTGAAATAAAATCATAGCTCATTATGTCATATGTGGTAATTTCGTCTCAATTTTAAGGAATAAAACTGTGATTTAAAAAAATTCTCTCTCTCTCTCTCTCTCTCTCTCTCTCTCTCTCTCTCTCTATATATATATATATATATATATATATATATATATATATATATATTTATATATATATATATAGACATTTATTACTTTGCTTATGCCTTAAAATCCATCGTAATTCTTAACTGATCTAGACAAAACGTGGGATTTAGACAGTATTTAGACTGATTCTATGTGTTTATTATGCAGTCTGAAACAAAAAAACGATAAAATATGGCGGTTGTTTTGAAAAACACTTGTCTCAGGTAATGTTATTTTTCAATATATCTTAATCTTTCAAGATTGAGATATTTTACATTTGTAACCGTATATGTTTAATCAGTTATAATTAAATAAGTTTTCGAACATAACTTCCGTTTAATTATAATACAATTGAGATACGAGTACAAAATTGTATTTCCTTAAAAGAATGTTATCTTGTAAGCTTTCAAGATTATGGAAATTCTAAATATATGAAATAATAATATAGTTTAATAACGCATCTTCAGTTTTACATTTAGAGATGACGGCTAAGTTTGAGTTACACCTATCTTTCGACTCGGCTAGAAGGGATAGTTTTCTCAGCCGCTGATCAATTATGTCAATTTAAATACAATATTATTATTGCAAATCTTTGACACCATCACCCTTATCGTAGTGTTTTTGCGTACTTTCATAGAGAAGCCAGTACTCTTTTAATGTTTCTATAGGAGTTATATTCTAATCCACTACGTAATGTAGTTATGAAAAATATACCATACCACCGTGATTTGGTTTCCTGTTTTTTATTTTTATTCTTTCTACTTTATGTCTGAGAAGAGCTTACTTAGTCTCCTTCTTTACTGATCGTTTGTTTTTATAACAAAGTTATCCAATTTAGGAACATTAAAAATAGAGTTTGTATTAATAATATACGTTATATACTTGTATTAAATTTTGTAATGTTTTTTAACACAAATTTTCGTTTAAATTCAAAACAATTCATTTACTGTAAACGAGTTAGTACAATTTCAATACGTGACGATGAAAAAAATTTAATTGGTTATTACAACTTTACCAGTATGAACACTTTAAGGATAACAAAAGCAAAAACGCGACAGAGGTTGTCGCAATGCAGGCGTTTGTACTTTTTTACGTTGTAACATTATCTGATAGTAACCTGGCTTTGTGTTGCCAGGCTTCGTGGACAATATAAATAATGTATTTTCGTTATAGCAAAGGAAAAAGAAAAAGTTATTATTCTCAGTTTCAATGGTGAAAGATACTTTAACTCTGAAACAAATATAGCATTTTAATAACGGGTTTTACTTGCTAGGCTTATACGTATTGTGAAATCTAAGCTATTATATGTATATATAGAGCATAATGTCCATCATTGAATTTATTTGGGACAACTAATTTTAACCTGATTGAAAGTAATATTATGAACAAATAGTGTATAGTTTATATTATAATATAGGGTAATATTATGAAGTAATGATATGAACACATGGCTTCTATTTAGTATATATCTGTCACTTGGCGTGAAGTGGAGAATTTGTTCAATCTCACACTTGGTAAAAATAATGTATTGACCAATAAATGTGCATCAATTATAGAGTTTCCAATATAATCTGGTAGCTATTCGATCTTTGTTACTAGAGTATTCGATCATCTCGCAGTGTTCATAATATATCAAATTTCCAATAATTACTGACACATTAGAGTTTACATCGACATTTTAAAATGTTTGTTCAAAAAGGAGTCTTTTTATGTTACAAGGTGGGTAAAGAGGAGAGTGAGGAAATTGCGATGAAGTTTTCCGTTTGAAATGAGATAAATAAGGTATTATCATTTATTCATTTTATTTTAATTAATATTGTACATAATACTAGCAATTACCCAAGGCTCCATAGTTTAATAACAGGTACGTAACAGGCATTTTCTTTTTAAACGGCTTCATAAGAAAGTGTTTGCCTTAAAATAATTGATGGTCACTTAAAGATATTCCAGGCTCCTGATTTACTTCAGAATACTTTAACTTTAGGTTTAGATATAGGAAATGATTTAGGGTCCTGAGGTCGAAGAACGAGACTTTTCTATGAGTATCGATGAAATATACAAAGTTCTCTACAACATTGTATGAACTATTTCAATAAATACCTCCATCAAATTCAGGAACACATGAAACATAGTGATCATATTCCAGAAACTATATGATAATTTGAGCGGGAGGGTGAAATGTTTACAGTAAATATTATTTTATTGTCCAATGTTAATAATTTCAAAACCTCTAAAAATTTCAACTGGCCATACATTCATGTTTACTGTTTAACGAAACGTCTCTGTTTCTAATAAGTTATATTTCTCAAGCCTATAATAATTTTCAAAAATATTACACCCTTGGCCTGAGAATAGTACTTAAGTATATTTTCGACCCGTCGTATTTTTCCAGTATAAGTTATTTTCAGGTTTCCTAAAATAGAGACCACCAGAGAGTGCAGTTGAGGAAGGAGCCTATTTGAAGCGTGACCATAGAGCAGCCAACGAGAACTGAGCTAAATAATTAACTATGTTAGTTTGAGGTATTTACAGTAGAGCACTGTGACTACGGTCTGTGTCAGAAGCAGCACCTTATGCAAGGCGTAAGTTAACGTGTTTTGTTAACTTCACTCTTTCGTGGCTCCTACTGTAGTAGCATGTAATCCGATCCATAAAATATATACATATGATGACTTGATGTATTCTTAAGTTGAAAATCAACTACTTCGGGTCGTTTTAATATACTTCAAATGGAAATAATTTTCAGTGCTATGTAGTAGTTTATACCATATCAATAACTTATTTCGGGTTAAAGGTATTATTGGTGGCCTATCGTTGGTAGCCCGTTTTTATTGTTGATCAAATCAAGAAAATAAACACATACACAGGCCTGGAAAGGCTTCCTTTTTCAAAAAGCATGTACTTTTATATTAAGTAATTTACATTTGTTCTCTAATATTTTAGGCGTCTTGTGGCGTTTGCTTTATTGTCCCGACCAAAAAAGTATATACGTATGTTGCTCTAAAAAGTGGAGTTTTGTAAAATGAAACTACTTTCAGCCGTTGTAATCTACTTTCGGTGTAATGTATTTCTCGCACCATTATTATGTTGAGGGCATCATACTTATGTATGCATACATTCTAGACATAGCCACAATAAAAATATAGCTCTCCTTTGGGTTGCACCCCCCCCCATTTAAACCCTTATGGATATCTGTAGTAAGATGCTTAATTTCTTGGTGGTAGTCATGATGCATTCCTGTGCCAAATTTGAACTTTCTGGTATGTCGGTAAGTAATAAATTTTGTATAAGGAATCTAATTAGAGAGAGATTTGCCTTTTATATGTGGAGATTATACTTTAAAAATATAAACATTATCTAAGCTATATTTTAAATTTTTATTTTTATGTTGTAATTCAGATATTTTATATAAATGCATCTGATTCTAGTATGAATGTTTTATGATAAGAAATAGCAAGGAAATAAAAGATTTAGTAGCACTTAAGCTTCATGTCACGTACTTCAACTACGTTCTGTACTACGCCAACCCACTTCTTTTCCTTCCCATTACCTTTACAAAAATGTGCGTGTTAGAAAGGATTGTAATCTATGTTTCATTAAAACTAATTTTTTATAGGAGCAGTTAACATATTTAATAAGTTAATATTAAACTCTCTCTGCTAATATTTTCTTTAGTAATCGTTTATAATGCAGAATATTTATTTTCTGATTCAAAAATAAAGATGTGTATGACCGGAATTTAAATATTATTTGCTATAGATTACTAAGTGGCATAAATAATTATACCTAAATTACACAGCTGGGTTTTGTCTTAGGTCTTAAAAGGCATCGGTCCTAGTATAATAATGGTGTTAATAATAAAAACTTAATAATAAACTAATTATATTGTAATTCGGTGGGAAATATATCTTCCTCGAACGCCTTACAAAAAAATCATAAAAGAAAGCTAGACTGAATACCACCTATAACTTTCCTTACGTGTTGTATAAATCGTGTTACTGTTTAATGCGGAAGCCATAAGATGTTTCACAATTAAGAATAAAATTATTAATAATAACAAGATAATTTCCAAGTAACTTGAAACTTGTCTAATTATAATTTATGAAATACATCATACGTGTGTCAAAAGGTTCATAAATATAGGCTTTTATAGATTTCGTGGGAGTCTTACCTTAATTTTTTGCGTGTATGATTTCAAATTAAAGGGTTTTTTTGGATTTTAATAGTTTTGAATCTATAATAATTCTGCATTCTGCAAATAATTTTCAATATAAATTTCATAACATTTATTTTGGAACATTCCATAGATGAATATGAATACCGTTTTAGGAAATAAATGTTTTAGGAAATGTTTTAGGAAATAAACAAAATACTCACTTATAAAACACGTCCTTTGTTAATAGTTATAGAAGTAAATATTATTTTGATTTCTATTTTATTCAGAGATTAATTACAAACTGAACAATTAATGTTCATTCTAATATGCTTATTTCAATTTGGCTAAGCGTGCAATGCAAGGTAAACCTGCAGCCATAAAGATACGAACTTCAGACATCAAGGCCCCAAACATTAGTCTTCCTGCTGGAGGTAATTGTGTGTGAACATGTTAATGGGACTAGGAGTACCCGAGTTACAGACCCAACTTGTTAATATTCCTCATTATCTAAAACTTAGCACACGTGGATCATAAAATTGTGTATTCAAACTTAACATAGTACTATTATAAATAATAAACTAAAATACGTAAGGTTATAATTATTTTACCTTATAACAAAGGCAGCTGTTGAATATTAACATCTAGACCAAACTTTAACTTAGAACTGAGACTTGACAAAATCACTATGGCTTCCTCGACTCTTAGTAGTTAAATGGAAGGAGCTTGTATAAAATTTGGTGTTCTGCATATTTTTGCGCTGAAAGTTCTTGGCTATTGTGACATCCGGTCGCATTAACAGTTGTTAGCTATACTTCAGTACAACCGCATCTGGCATATCGCATGATACTCTGTGATAGGTCGGTTTACTAAGGTAAAGGTTTTTAAATTAAATAAAACGACCAGTGAAAACTATTTTCCTGCTGAGCTCTAGACAGTCTTGTAGACCACATTTCATTGAAGACAACATTCTTACCTCACTACTTATATACTTTTCCCTGCTGTTATAAGTATAGTCCAAAACATTTGTTATAGCCAAGTACAACGTAGTAACTAAAATTAGACATTCAATACCCTATCCAGTCCACCAACTTAGGTATATGAACGTTGGAATCGTTATGAGGCTCCACCATGAATTAGAAACTATTAAGATAAGTAGAGTATTAAGATCTCTCCGAAACCATGACATTCTAGATCACGAATGCTAATTTGAAGAACTTTTCTTAAGTAAGGCAATTTTAACATTTTTCAGCTCTTGCTATTTAGCTTGCAAATGATTATGTTTATATCACCATGACGCAAAACTGCAATGCTTAAATTGAACCACTTTTATTTGTTCAATCGACCTGAAATTTTTTATATAAACTAAAATCCCATGAAATTTTATTGAAAAATAATTTAGAACGTGTAAGATACCCAGGCTTAACTCTAATAGCTTCTACAGGTAAAATGGGTAAGAATTTAGTCACATGTTTAAAGTAAATTTTTATCACTACCTATATTTATTTAATCGATAATCTGTTTTAAATACACCAGGGTGGGTGAAGAAAACTGGGTGTTAACATTGCATGTACGTTTCATGATTATAGATTTTACAGTTCTGATTGAAATTATGTAGAGCGTAAGAGGACTCTTGCAAAAAAAACAGAATAGGAGAAGCGTTTACACTTAGATCAAAGTAAAATGTGCTTAATAAAGGAATCACAAGAGTAGTAACTCGAAGCACCTAATTTAATGCTTATTAGGGGAGTTACATTACAGCACGCTCACCAGAAACTCAACTTTAACAAATTATGAAATGATAAAGGATTATATTAATTGTTTTTTATAGGTATTTTAATTTAGATTTGTTTAGGTCTTATTTAGGAAAACGTTCAATTGTGGTATGAAGTGTGAGTATATTTTTACATAACCAAACAGAACAGTCGGGCTGTTACGCTCTGGTGAAAGCTGAGTTCAATTACCAACTTTGACGTCTATTATAAGCGGTGGTAAATGGAACCCAGACACGAATAATAACTTTTCCTCAAGCCAGCATATTCATCCTATTTCCCTTTTAAATTTCCCTTCAACGCTTGTTAACTATTCCTTTTCAAGTACTATTTTTATTTATTTATTTATAATACAAACGTAGAATAATTTCCGATTCTCCACAAGTATATTAGATCACAACCTTTAAATTAATGTGCTGAGCACTATTAACAGCTTTTAAATGGGTTCAAAACTTTAGAAATAAAACGAAATACAGATGCCTATTTATAAGTTCCAACAAGCACAGGAAAATAAACAAATTTAACTTGTAATGTTCATTTCATAATTTTTAAGTGAGAATATTTTGCAAATTTAATAATAATTGAGAATAGTTTAGCATTTAATCTTTTAATCGGTAATAATACATAATGATAGTTTTCAACGTTACGATATTAAATTTAGAAAATGTAGGTAGTTTCCTATACCTCTCTAGCAACTTTGCGAGTGATGACAATTATGTAACTAATTTAAAAATTGCTGGAGTTAAAAGATGAAGTTTTTTGGTACATTCAATACATATTTGGATTATTTTTGGTAATTGAGAATTATTAAACATTTCCATGTCATTTTGTACCGGGTTTAAAGTCCCGTTTGTAGATACATGTTTATTAGAAAAAGAATGAACCGAGTTATAGATGAACTCAAAATGTGTCGGAGGATAAGGGATGTTTCTCTGCGTGTAAATGTAACATATCAATGTTGAAATGTACAGAGTGCGCAAAACGCTCTACATAAATACTCTTTAAAAAGAGTTTTATAACAAAAAGAAAAGTGTTGAAGTTATTACGTAAAGTTATTTAACTATGCGATTTAGTTGTGTTCTATATTACTATTATTATACAACAACAAACAATGAAAGTATAATTTAAATGTATTTAACTTATGCTACTTGCGATTAGTGAATTTAAAATGTCTTATTAGGTTTCAAGATATTAATTGTCTTCAGATCAATGCGTATTCTAATTTGAGGCAGATAAGGTCATCTACAAGTAACCATAGGCAGATAGAACTATAAGTTTTAATAACGCAGACTAAAATAATAAATAAATAGTCCACTAAATCCCTCAACTATTCAAAGATTCATAATTGCAGCAACAAAAATTATTCAAAAGTCACCTTCTTAATGCTTCTTGGTTCTCAAACTACTATATTGATAATACGTTACATGATGAGTCTCTAAAATGTGTATGGTAGATATGATGCCTCTGTGATTATTAAAGAATGAGTGTTCATTTTATATGTAGCATACTTTGTATACGATTATGTATAGTATAGTATTTATTAATTTTATATCGGAATGTACAACACCTTTATAATTTTACTAATTCAGTACAAAACTATACTTTTGTATAACTCATAGTATTTCTTTACGTTTATATTGTTTTTTTTTTAACAAATCTTTTTAAACTGTGTTGTTAGAGACTTGAGATTATGACAAGGTATTTAATACTAAAACACGTTATGGTCCTGTACCATACTGTTATAACATTCCCAACACAGAACTCCCCATATATCAGCCTTAGTGTTTGTGGTTATTGCTTCCGTACCGTTGTAGTGTTATTTGCCACCTCATACGAATAAAACCTTTATAACAAACAATGTTCTAAAATATAATCCTTCATTTTTATAGAGGAATGTGATATGAAACTTTTTATAACTACTAAAAATTAAATTCAAATAATGCCTTATGTATATAAGAAAATACCTATTTGCAAACGTTTATTTAGTAATAGTTTCTTTTTAAAAAACAAAGAAGATTTAGATCTCTCGACCATTTTAGGTAATTTTGAAAGAAAAGAATGATTGTAATATGATTTATTTATAAATAATTATAAAACTTACACAATACATAAATATCAATGAGTTGTTTACGGTATACTCGTGTTTTTTGGGGTGATCTTAACGTGTAAGTTGCTCAATAAATAATAAACGCGATGGAGTAAATTTTCTAGGTCAGTTCAAACATATTAGTTATGACTTTTTTCACTTAGGAGCATTAGAAAAAACTATATTGCATGAGATCACCATACCAGAGATTCCTGCACGAGGATATTCAAAGTTTTTTAATTAGATTTCTTTGTTTTTTAATTCAATGGTAAGGTTATTTACCTAAAGATTACAGGGTTTTAGAAATAATATATAAATATGAATTTTTAGTTATGATTGTTTACTTTTAGGCCAAGTTATTCTTTTTACGGAGTTCTTCACCTACAAGCTGTAAGATCCTTCAACGCAAAACTTAAAAAATTAGACATTTGGAAAATAGACATTTTGAGCACTTAGAAGTACGAATATATAAATATAGTTAAATATTACTTGAAACACAAAATTAATGTAAACCTACTAACACTTTTCAATATCTTCATCACTACAACAGTTGTCACCCTGTATATGTAAAAAGATCAATCATTCCAAAAGCCTGGTTACACGAGCAAAAAAAATATGCAGCGAGAGTGAAGATCTTAAAAATTGATTTAGTGACATATATGACGCGTTTTTAAAACGAGGATATCCTGTGAAGCTATTGAATGAAAATCTGCAGCTCAATAAAAGTGAGCTTAATAATATTTATGCCAAAAAGAAAGATTATGATGAGCCTAAATATCACACAACATCGTCCTGGTCTCTACAAAATTAACAACATTTTTAAAATAGCTTACAAAATTCTCCAATGACAGACTCATTTCTGAAAAGATTCCCACCTATTGTTTTTTAAAGACCTCCTATCATAAAGGACATTATATCAAAACCAAAATAACCACCTGATTCTGATGTGGAAATTAAATTTAAAGGAGCACATCCATATAATAAATCAAGATGCATGGTGTGTAATCAAGTAGAAGAGTCTTGAAAATTCAAAAGTAGTTCAACTAAAAAAAACATACAAAATTATTGGCAGTTTGACATGAGATACAAAAAACGTAGTGAATGAAAAATATAGACATTAAAGTATGTGAATAAATTTTAATTAATCTATTTTTCGAAAACTCTACCCCTGTTCTTTAAGACATTCATAGAAACAACAGCTATGGTTAAACATTATAACACTGAGTTTAATCTTTCATAGCGGACACATAAAGTGTATTCAATATTATCCTGAATAATGAGAAGTCTTAGAAGTTTCCAAAAGTGTATTATTCTGTAAGGAATAAAAATATAACGACCTTTACTTGTATTTCTTGCATCGGTTTTGATTTTTGCTCTCTATTATTTTCCATGTATATATTTTACGTTTATTATATGCATACTCTAGGAGCAACATATTGCATGAAGTTGCAACAGTTTTAGAAAAGTTATAAGATACGTACATTGAATAAAAACGTAAAATTGAATGCGAATATCTTGTGAAAAACGTGAACATTCCCCCGTACGATTTTATATAAAATTGTTCAATATTATACAATAATTTAAGTTGAACACTTAACTGTATAAATTTATTGTATAGTATACTTATTCTTTCGTTATGTTTTGATATAACTACATACATTCAAAGGAAGAATACTATTGTTTGAATTTGTAAACATGGTTGTTTTACTTTATTGATATAATAACAATTTACTATAGAAGTTTGTTGTGTTATACAGAGTGATATATTTCATATGTGGTAATAGTATTCTCTCAGTTAATAAATAACACAGAAGGGGTTAATTTATGTTCTTTCAAAGTTTATTCACTTTGAATTTAGTCCAAAAGTCGGAAGATATATTTTACAAGGTGAAGTTTGTTTTTAAACTTTCTTTTACTAAATATATTCCCTTAATATATTTTCATGAATTAAAGAATGGTGTCATGTCACATCTATGTTTATTAATCAATAATGATACAATATAACGCTAAAAACGTTTTGTTACTGAATTATTTTTACTCCTAAAAACCTATATCCTAATATATCGTTTCATGTTGTTAATTAATATTGGAATTAATAAAAAATTTAACGTAAGTAAAACAATGTAATATTGGAGGTAAATATAATAATGGTAAAAGTTAATTGTGTTAAAAAGATTAAAAAATGTTTATGAGGTAAAATTAATGTTTTTAATCAATTTAAAGGCATGTACAAAAGATAATGAAAAAGTTTACAACGTTAACTCTTGTACTCGAGGTAAAAATATCTTAGTAGAGTATTACCAGACATAATCACAAAAAACTATTTCATAATTTTTATTGTAGATATGTGTATTAAAACGCCCTGAGGTGTATATTTCTTATGTGTTTTGTATATCATATTTATTCATTGGTGTAGTTAATATACGACTGAAGGTAAGATCATTCAAAAATAGATGGTATGAAAAATGTATGGCGTAGGTAAGGAATCGCCTAATAACCTAACCTAGTATGGTCCCTTAACAATAGTATCTCGTAGCGGGTTGGATTATGTTGAAAGTCAAGATCTTCCCAAATATCAACCACTCTGCAGAGCAATACTGGACACATTGTGTCATGCAGGTAAGAGTGCACGTTCGTATTCTTGTTAATGGAGAGTTATAAAAAGTAAATGCTAAAGAAAAGAAATTGAAGATTTAATCCGATATGAGGTTTTTAAGAGTTAGATGCTAGGTCTGGATTACTGGGGTGAGGCTATTAGGGAACTAATGGTCCCTATGCGACTTATCCCGTAGACTTCACTTGCATAATGGTTTCCGTATGCGAGAACCTTAATCTATAGTATAGGAGCAACATTAATAGTATATTCGCATATGACCAGGCAGTGTTGCAGATATTGGAATCTTCAGTGTTCAACTCCAAACTTTTCTGGGATTGTTATCAGGTCACTTTTCACGATCAAATCACCAATGTTGCTGTCAGTTCGGTTCTGGTTATGAGGGTTCTAAGAAAACGATAGGGCTGATGCCTTGGCAGACATTACTTGCATGAAAACATCTGTTAAATTCCTAGTTGTGAAACCACGGGGCTGTGACGGGGTGGGTTGACACTGAACATGTGAAAAGAGAAGACTGCATCTTAGTTAACGAAGGAGTAAGCTGGCTCTATAAACACTTTCTCGCAGTGTAGCATCTCATATTTTCTCCTTAAGCAGATCGCTGTCTTTTCAGATTGTAGGTCTGATCACGGGACATAAGGGTCTGAAATAAATTTTATATAAAATAATAATTTTTGGGATAATCCTCTTTGAACATTATGAAATGAGCAAACAAAATCTGATCAACACCTACATTTTGACATCAATACGATAATAAGAGAAAGTTACTTCATTTTACGAGTTCTGTGTAAAAGTGGTGAATTTCGACATGAGGTTTAAATGCTTGTATCACTGGTTGTTGCGACTGCTAAAACTTTGAAGTGGTAGGTTTCAAAGCTTCCTAGGTGCAAGATAGGTCTTTGATGCTTTTGTACCGTTTTTATAGCACATATTTTAAATTTATATGGAGCTAATACTTTATAAATTAAACAACTTTTCGGAAATACTTGGTTTATTCCGAATTTCAAGTTTACCAAAAAAATTAACAAAGTTTACAAACTTTTGATTCGATTTTCTTCAAAACTTCACACAATCGAACAAATCTAATTAAGAGTCTGATTAAAAATGAATTAAAATTAAAATGAAACTAAAAATTTATACTTCTCAAAAAATGGTTTAAATTAACAAAATAAAATAAAAGTTCTCTTCTCAAAATACTCAAAATCAATATAACACAAAACTTGATATTAACTTTATGACCAAAATTTAATTCACAATACTTCAAAAAATGTAATTAATTCTCAGACTCTGAAAGATGGGAAACTTTAGAAATTTTAATTACAACAGTATAAAAAAATCAAAGATATTAACTAAACGCTGGTACGGGACTTACTACTTTGAAGATTACGGAGGCTGATAGGGATTTAATACGCACTGAAGAAAAATTAAAAAAAACTTGAATTAAATTTACACGCGATAAAAAATGGAATTACTCTAAATCCCACACTATAGGGTTAGAGGAAGAGCTGCGATTCTCAACAGGACCTTGTCGTCGTGGCTTCAAGACTCGAACTGACCAGCGAGCCGGGAGGAACGCATCACCCGATACGTCACTGACCGATCAGCTGATTGCCGGTCCAACTGAACAAAAAAATGTCCACGCACCGCGTCTAGTTAATAAGAGCCTACTTCCTACCGCGATTCAGCATAAATGAATTTGAACTATGGTACATATTTTCCCTAGCCCGAAGCTGCAATCACGGTAGGAACCTAAACCTTTAAACACTCATCCCGGACTAAGTACAATAATATCCCTCCACATGCACACTTTTAAATAACAATTCTTTTGTACTTATCACTACGTGGAGGCTGTGATGTGTAGTCCGAGGGGTGATGTGGTAGAAGGTGTCCGACGTCCAGTGTGGGTCCCCAGGTAGCCATCGCAGAGGGATGTGGTAGGTGAGGAGTAGAGGCAGGTAGCTTCTCCAATGATTGTACGGCCGGTGCAGTGCGGCGGCCTCGTTGATCTCGTGGTTGGCTGGCTCTGGTTCGCTAATAGCACTGCTACCTGCTCCTCCAATCTAATAACAATTTCAGCCAGCGAGGCATTGAGCTCTTGGAGGACATTCCTTTTACAAAATATTCCCTCCGTATAATTGTATGGCTGTCAGTCTTTCACGGTGTTCTTATTGTACGCCTGCGCCAGTGTCACGAATGTAAACCATTACCAGATGTTGTTAATTACAATACAATCAATTTACAGGGATTACAATGGCACAATAATCAATTGTTTACACACAATAAACCTCATATAGTGATAAAAAAAAAAACAATATTACCCTGTCCTTCTACATTTGAAGGAACAGGGAAGAAATATCACTATCAATACAACTCATTGTATACCAAAAAATATTACCCTGTCCTTCTCTATTGGAAGGAACAGGGGACAACAACACCACAACATTACCAAAATTACCCTGTCCTTCTACATTTGAAGGAACAGGGAAGAAATATATCTCATGATATATCACAATACATCAGAATACATCTGTGTATTTACTTTATACACCATTAATGCCATTCATTGTCCCTGAAAATTACATGGTTTACAACAACACTTCTATTACACACTTACACTGGCATTTTATATTATGACTTCTCATCTTAGCCATACAATGTGCTGAAATAAAAACGTCGTCACATCACCCTTTTATATTCCATTATTTATTTTTACTATTATAATAAGCTACTGGACTCTCATACTTAACTTGTTTTGTGTTTTGGGCCAAATTAATACATAATTATATAATCAATTCTTGAAGTTAATTTGAAAAAAAAATTATATTGTCATTTTTATTGTTTTAGACCCATCTTCTATTCCTTTTCAACAATATAATTTTCCTGAAAATAAAACATACTGACCTTTGCCGGGGGGGAGTTAATGTTTATGGAGTTCTCAAATTTCACATTTCGAATTTAAATTTAAATTTAGAAATATTCACCTTTTAAGAAAAACAACCTATCTTTATTTAAAAAAAAAAAAAAAAAAAAACACACATTTAACGAGGATCGATATTTCATTATTATCTCCGATAAGCATTTATATCAGTGAGTTCAATCATATTGCCCAGTCCTTTCTTTCCTATCGAGTCGTAAATACTTTCACTTATCAGGCTCACTTTGTTTTCACTTATCAGGGTTCACTTCGCTTTCACTTATCGGGTTCACTTGTAATTAAACTTTATGATACGGACTCTTACAAACTAATACTTTTACAACGGGCAGGGGCTTGGGCACATCCGGACCTTTTTATGTTTACACAGGAAGCGCTCACAATACTCCTATCTCCTGCCCTCATTGTTCTTGACCTTTCATAACCATAATTGTTTTTATAACCCCCTTTCCAGATTACAAGCCCTGTCCCTAATATTAAATTTCAAAGTGGACCTTCACATTTTCCTAAGATTCTAACAGTCTCTTATTTAAAAGCATTTCCGTCCCTAATTTTTATTTCAAATATTAATTCCTTTTTGAGCAACAGATCTACATGCGCTAGCTCCATTTTTATTTTAAAATAATTTTCTTAAAATAAATCAAATATTCCAAACTCACAATATTATACTAAGTCCTCAGTCTTACACACTACACAAAATTATGCAGGTTTATACACAATGTTCAAGTTCATACAAGTCTTATACAAGTTACACACACTTACAGGTATCAGACAAGTTTATGCAAGTTTACAAGTTCTTTCCTGTAAATAACCTGTTGTACAAGTTTATGCTCAAAAAGAAACAGCAGATTGGCGCAAATTATGTACCGTTTTTTATAGCACATATTTTAAATTTATATGGAGCTAATACTTTATAAATTAAACAACTTTTCGGAAATACTTGGTTTATTCCGAATTTCAAGTTTACCAAAAAAATTAACAAAGTTTACAAACTTTTGATTCGATTTTCTTCAAAACTTCACACAATCGAACAAATCTAATTAAGAGTCTGATTAAAAATGAATTAAAATTAAAATGAAACTAAAAATTTATACTTCTCAAAAAATGGTTTAAATTAACAAAATAAAATAAAAGTTCTCTTCTCAAAATACTCAAAATCAATATAACACAAAACTTGATATTAACTTTATGACCAAAATTTAATTCACAATACTTCAAAAAATGTAATTAATTCTCAGACTCTGAAAGATGGGAAACTTTAGAAATTTTAATTACAACAGTATAAAAAAATCAAAGATATTAACTAAACGCTGGTACGGGACTTACTACTTTGAAGATTACGGAGGCTGATAGGGATTTAATACGCACTGAAGAAAAATTAAAAAAAACTTGAATTAAATTTACACGCGATAAAAAATGGAATTACTCTAAATCCCACACTATAGGGTTAGAGGAAGAGCTGCGATTCTCAACAGGACCTTGTCGTCGTGGCTTCAAGACTCGAACTGACCAGCGAGCCGGGAGGAACGCATCACCCGATACGTCACTGACCGATCAGCTGATTGCCGGTCCAACTGAACAAAAAAATGTCCACGCACCGCGTCTAGTTAATAAGAGCCTACTTCCTACCGCGATTCAGCATAAATGAATTTGAACTATGGTACACTTTAGTTCATTGTGGTAAGCCACCTCTTAGAAGAAGAATGCTCTAGGAGAGCTTTGTGCTATTTGAAATGAATAGGAAGATAATACAATTAAAAAAGCCACCAATAAGTGGTGTATTTTTCATTTTTAAATAAACATTATGATGAATAACAATAGCATACAATACGTTACAATAATATGCAAGATTATTGTCACACATTTTGCAGCCTTATTCTTAGTTATATATAACTATAAAATGTGTTTAACCATGTGTTTAAGTGATATAACCAGCGTAAATACATATGCTATACTAGTTATGATTCACATAAAGATGTCAGTGCCATATACGCTGACAAAAAAGATGCTAATAGAGTAAAGCCGCGTGATGGAATCAGCGCTGCCGCTGGCTCAGCGCAATCACGCAATTATCGGGTTTTCATTTAAATGCCGCGGGCTGTCCATCTCTGAATGTAACTTGCACTGATTTATATAGTTAGCTTTTTACTATTACTCTGTTTGTCTTTGTCGTAATATATATATATATATATATATATATTTATTTATTTATTTATATTAGAAGTTTAAGGTCTTTGTGTAAATACTGTTTCGGAGAGTAATATACCAGTTGTTTTATATTTTTAATAACTTTAATTGAGAGGCTAAAAAATTAAAACAGTGATGTAACAGCAAAATAATAAGAAGTAAGCAAAGGAAATGAGACATTTTAATAAACCATGATTTTCAATAAAGACGTTATATAAAATGAAAAATGACAATGAATGACCAGATGCAAAAAACCTTAAATCGTTTATGCAAATTTTAATAACCATTAGGTAATAACCATTAGTTAATTACACAATTTTAGTTATTTTCTAATAAATTCACTTATTAATTTTTAAGTGCTTGATCATGGAATCATTGATTCTGAATGGCCTTGTCAAAAAAAGAAATATTAGAAAATTTGTATTTATTTACCAGTGAAAGTAATTGTTTGAAGGTTTATTTATTCATAGTTGTTGCTGTACACACTGGTAATTAATTTGCTGTGAAGTATTTTGAGCCTGTATTTACCTTATTTAAATACGTACATATTCTACAACTTTTATATATGTATATATATAACTCGCTTTCGCTCGCCGGGGGGCTCCGCCCCCCAGGCCCCCTTAGGGGTGTTACTTTAAGTTCGGGTTCGAGATCAATTTAGGTATTAGCTAATTTTCTATTAGTACAGTTTTTTAAATCAGGCAATTTTTTGAGAGTGGGTAATTTTATCAGACTCAATTGTATTTGGGGTAGATAGTAGTTGTTCAATATTCAGGTAGGGAGAAAAAGATAGGATTTCAGTGAAAAAAAGGTGAAGAGGCTGATTTATGAGCTTGATATCAAGGATATTATAAACTATTGCATTTGATCATTTGAAGGTAATAGAGATGGTGGTTTTAAATGAAGAAAATGCTTTTGATGGAATAAATGGGTGGTTGGAATTTCAGTACAAAAATATGTATGAATTTTGAAATGAGTAAAAGTAAGTTGGCTGTTTGTCGGTTAACCTACGCTCAGGCATTGAGGTTAGCGTATTCAGTCTCGCCACAGGGATGCACAAAACGCAGAGACCATGTATATGTACACATTTATAACAACAAGTAGCTTATTAAATCAGCTTTGGTTTTAAGTGCAATAGTTAGTTATGTTTATGGCATAACTTATGGTTGAATGCAATGGTAGAACAGGTTGTTAAATTGTTAAAGTATTGATTAAATATGTCAGATGGTTGATGGCATGAAAACACGATGACTTAGACAATGATAATGAATGGTGAATTGACTTTGAGGTAAAAGAATTGGGTTTATTTTTTAGGATGAAAAGAATATTGCTGTTTAATTAATTTGTCATTATTCGTTTTAAGCAAAAGAGATGGTTGATTTTGTGTGTGTTGAATATGAATAGTGGTTTAAAAATATAGAATAAAATGTGTTTGGAATTTTGAAAAGAACAGAAAATCAGTTGTTTGCCCGTCGGTTTACCAACGCTCAGATATTGAGGTTGGCGTATCCAGTCTCGCCACGGGGAGGCCGGCAAACTTAGAGACCATATCTATTTACATATTTACACAAAACGGGGAGTTTTATTCTGGCAGATCCCCTTGCCTACTGCTAATAAAGTCATCAGGGAGTTTTGGTAAAGCAGTTCCCTTTGCCTACTGCTAATGAAATCATCAGGGAGTTTTGGTAAAGCAGTTCCCTTTGCCTACTGCTAATGAAATCATCAGGGAGTTTTGGTAAAGCAGTTCCCTTTGCCTACTGCTAATGAAATCATCAGGGAGTTTTGGTGAAGCAGTCCCCTTTGCCTACTGCTAATGAAATCATCAGGGAGTTTTGGTAAAGCAGTTCCCTTTGCCTACTGCTAGGTCAAATCACGACGGGGAGTTTTTTTTAAGTGGCAGATCCCCTAGCCTACTGCCGAAGACTTAATCAGTGTTTAGAAGGAGCTCGTCATATACAATATTCTTTGCATAGGCGACTCCTTCTACTATTCTGTCGTCTGGTACAAGAACGACGATGTCGTCTGGACGTCTCACTCTGCTCAACAGGACGTAGAGCTGGCCATGAGTGAAGCAGTCCGTTCTCAGGTCGACTCCGACGTACTCAATTGTCTGGCCTTGGCTCTTGTGACCAGTCATGCAGTACGCCAACATGAGGGGGAACTGACGGCGACAAACCCGGAGCGGCGATCCTTCGGCAAACGCGAACCTGAACGTAATCCGGGGAATTCCGATAGGTTGCGTGTTGCCGATAAGTCTGACGGTGATCAGTCGGCTGCTGATCGCCGTCACAATGACTTTGGTGCCGTTCACGAGTCCATCACCGATATTTAAGTTTCTCATGATTAAGCATACGGAGCCGACCTTGAGACGCAGGACGTGATCTGGCACTCCTTTGCCAGTGGCCTGGTTGAGGAGATTTACGTCCACATCCAGCCCGTCGTCGTCTTCTCTGTCCACGGTGTCCGCGCTTCTCAACTCATGAATGCGCCCGTCCATGAGGTCTAGGATGCGACCGTTGATCTCCTTGACGTTCACATTCAGAGTTGAGAGTATTGCCCGTCTCGCACAAAGATCAGGATCTCGCAGAACACCAGGAGGAAACACATCCGTTATTAAGTCCGCGAGAGAAGTGAGGCATCTCACCCCAGTGAGGGGAATGAGAGACTCTCTCTCGCGGCCTTCTCCAAAAAGTAAAGGATTTATTGTTCCATTGCCTACTCCAAGGAGGAAGTTGGAGTAGTCAATGGAACCACTAGTTCTCTGGGGTGTCGTCAGGGAAAATAGTGTGAACAGTCGCCACAGATGTGACGCCCGAAGTGACACGCACGCGACATCAGCTGGTGTGCGAGCCTTCTCAACGACGGGCGCAATCTGACGGAAGTCCCCGGAGCAGATGAAGATCTTATTCCCGAATGGCACACTACTATTCATGAGATCCCGGAGGGATCTGTCGATCATCTCGAAGATGTAGCGGTGTGCCATCGGGGCCTCATCAAACACAATGAGCTGTGCTGCTCTGATGAGTTCTGCTCGCTGGGACCCGTTGGTGATGTTCCACACACCTGTGCCGTGACCTAGGTCTAGAGGGAGTCGGAACATGCTATGTGCTGTTGTTCCTCCAGCCATGTTCCTTGCAGCAATCCCTGAGCTAGCCACGGCGAGTGCAACCTGTCGACAACCACGGACATACGCAAGGATGACACGAATCAGAGAGGTCTTCCCATAACCCCCGGGACCGTCCAGAAATATGATTCTAGAAGTGCGTCGGTCACGGGGGTTGAGAAGCAGAGAGCGAACGTACTCAAACACACGGCGCTGGTCTGGGGAGAGTTTGGGCACCCAGTCCTCAACGATGGTTCGCTGGAGGTTCTCGCCGTAGTTGAGTAGCTCTCTACCTAACTCAGTCGTGTCATCCTCGACGTAGGGGAGTCCATGATCTTTCAAGCACGATCCCTGCTGGCGGAGGCTCCGATCGATGTCTATCAAGGTAAGTTTCACCGCCAGTTCAGGGTCGAGAGGGTTCCTTTCTAAGTGATCCTCGCTAAGGTGGTTCTTGAAAGACTCCCACAGAAGAGCAGCGGGAGCTCCCATGTTGCAGAGGATCACGAAGAAGGAACGGAGCCTAGGTCCAGTCATAAACGTAGATGCCTCGCGCAGCGCGTGATTGTATTCTTCTTCGTCTTCCACCAGGCCGAGATTGCGGGCTACGTCCTGAAACGTCCGGCAACCAGGACCGCCACGAGCCAGAAGATCAACGTAACCACGGCAAGGTGTAGACATAAGTAGAATACGAAGGTAGTATTGTTCTCCTCGGTTGGGAGAGACCCACATCAACCTACATACCTTCTCACCACGCTGGCGAGTCGTTACAAAGTGATGGCCATCGGGGTGTTCGTACAATTCCGCAGTACGTGGGCGCTTAGTGTGCACCATGAACTTCTCGTAAAATGTCTGGTACGTGACATTGTCAAAAGTTTCATGGTGCGGGCGATTGAAGTAGACCATAAGCTTGGAGCTTGCTTGAGTGACTGCATCAGAGAGCTGTCTCGGCCGAAAGACAACACTTTGTTTGCCCTCTAAATGCACGGGAAGACACTCAACGGTGGGCTCGAGCTTTGACACAGGAAAGTCGAGAAGACGCCAGCATGCGTCGCTGGCACCCACCATTCTCTTCGTCACGTAATGCTCGACCTCATCCTCTTGTTTCCCCAGGGGAGTGACGGTTACGTTCTGGAGAGAACCGCCTTTCATGAGGTACTTAAAGAGGTACTTGATTACGCGACGAGTAGAAGCAAGCTCCAAGTTTATGGTGCGCCTCGTATTTGAGCAGTAATGCGGAATTGTACGGAACGACCCAGCCATCATGCACTTTGATCTGTCTCCTCCGTGATGTGATAAAGCCTTCGTTTGTGTAGTCTCGTTTGTATTGGACGAACCCCCTCTCGTCCACGTGGGTGGTTTGGCAGGCAGGCTTGGGGTAGAACTTGTTGCAGTGCCCCTTTGCAGAGTCCCAGCACAGGAAGTCGGTGCGGTGGTCAGTACCACATGGACCATGAATCATGTGTTTCAGCACCAACTTCCTGAGTCTTCCAGCGGCTTCCTCCTCCGAAGGGATGTCTGCGCGTATTACGGAGTCAATGTCACGTGCCTGTACCGGTCCATCGCCGTCAATTTTAAACACAATGTGGGCATGAGGAAGGCCCCTCATTTGCATTTCAATGACATAGACGATGTAAACCGGACGGCTAAACATTGCTCCGCTGCGCAGATCTCGGAGGAGTTCGCCAAGTTTAATCTGGAAGATTCTGCAGGCTGTTGAGGGGTCACTGCGCCCGCTGTTGTGAGGGCAGGCCTTCTTGTTTTCCTCCCAAGTAGCACTGAAGGTGAACGTCAGGAAAAACGTAGGTGAACCCAGACGAGACACAAGGCCCATTGCGTTCTCGTAATGTACCTTCATGTATCTGGGTCCACCGGTAAACGAACTTGGGAGGTAAACTTTTCCAGCCTGCACCCCACCCTCACCCAAGACTGTTTCATCGCGGGTGATGTCGCCTAAAACCTGCCCACCAGCTTGCCTACCCCGTTGAGCTTCAAGGAGCTCGTCCAGTGGTCCTATCCTCAAGGAATTTTGAGCAGCAGAACGCGTTTGGGAGAAACGAATAAATCTTAGACGCTCCTCCTCGTACCTCGCGAACATCTCGACCTGCCATGCTTGAGACAGCCTGCCGAAATGCGAGAAACGGGGATCGGAGAGGAGGAGACATCTAGAGTAATTGTATTGTGAAAGTTTCCCCCCGTGGTTGTCTAAGCGCCCAATATGCCACCCTAAATTACCTTGAGGATAGAGCAACGGATATTGGAAAGGCTCCATTAAGGGGCTAAAGAGGTCAACGGAAGACGGACGCCTATCACTCTTCTTCCAGATGGTCAATTTTCTTGGATCAGTTATGGTGTCTTCATTGCTCAATACAGCGTGCACTTCAATGCCTGTTTGCCTATCTCCAAGAACAGGGCCATGGGTAGATCTGCTGGTCACTTCAAATTCCAAATGAGCGTTGACTGAAGGCTCATCACTCAATCTACGGAAATCATTGATGAAAGGATTACAGGAAAGAAGATATGTATTAATTTCATCAATGACTTCTGAGTTCAATGATCTACCCATGGCAATGTTTTTGCGCTCCTCGCCATCATCTATGTACAGGCGGCACCGGTTCACAAACTGGACATCACCTCCCTTGGTCCTAAACTTTTGACCTGGAGCGTCCAGACTGTGAACCTGGTGGTACATCTTACCTTCGATCTTAAAGAAGGCGAGGCCTGAAGGATGACGGTACCCCCCAGTCACCTCGAGAGCGCAGAAGGCAAACAAGTCATTGTAGGCACGGGCTCGTTCGATGAACAGACGGTTAGAATAGAAACTAGCGTCCAGAGGAGGTAAATTATGGACTTTATAAGATCCCTCACCGCAACACACCATTTCTTCCTATCCTTCTCTTCATCGAACAGCCTTGCATGACAATGAGGACACTTTGAAATGTTTTCGTCCCATAAACTTATTTTTTTTAGTTTGTAAGAATTAATATAGACTAAATTATCTATTTTCCAATACGCCATTGGGCCATGTTCAACTACACGTCGTGCTAGTATGTTGGAAATGTGCCTTAATTCTGTCAATTTAGGATTTTTTATTCGAAATATTTGTACTTTTTGTAAATTTGTGTCAGGATGTTTTTCTGTATAACGCTGAACAGCACCCCTGTGAACTTCAGGATGCTGCTCAGTGTAGCGCTGAACAGCATCTCGATGGACCTGAGGATGTTGCTCAGTGTAACGCTGAACAGCATCTCGGTGGACCTGAGGGTGCTGCTCAGTGTAACGCTGGACAGCATCTCGGTGGACCTGAGGGTGCTGCTCAGTGTAACGTTGAACAGCATCTCGGTTGACTTGAGGGTGCTGCTCAGTGTAACGATGAACAGCATCCCTGTTGACTTGAGGATGCTGTTCAGTATATCTTTTCACTGCGTCCCTGTTGACTTGAGGATTGTTTGAGGAGTACTTTTTCTTTGAATTTTTTATCTGCTCCTCCTTAGTGGTTGAAAGAGTTTTAGGGCGGCCACGTTTCACTTTTTTAGGTCTACCCTGCCCCTTTTTAACTGGAGCACAGACGGACATGGTACTTATTTCTAATGGCGGTAAAGATTCGACAATGCTTAAACAAGTAGAATTAGGATCTTTGATTATTGGCTCAGGAGGAGAGGACACTGATAGCGTAGGGAACATATCCAGTCTACCCGTGCGCAGCAATTCAGCCAAATGGGGGCGCATTGATGGTATATCATAGCGCAGTTTGGCTGGGTCCCGGCCAAGGGCAAGTGAAGTAGCATTAGCAATGGCGAATACGCCGCAGTCAAAACCGTTTTCTTGCCTTTGGACGGGAATAAATGCTGGAACGATGGATAGGTCCGGGAACAGAAGGGAGAGCAGCTTAGTTTGGTCTGCAGTGAGGTGGGCACTGTTCAGACTGTCGTACACATACAAATTACTGCCATCGTGGAAGACCACAATCCAATGACCGATAGAACTGGCGTCGATCTTCCCCGAGAACAGAATTTGTATGTGAGGTGTAGCGACAGCCGAAACACCTTCCATTGCATCAATGGCCAAACAGCTTACAGGATGATACTCAGTGTTTTCATCCAGTATGCTTCCGAACCTATCCATATGGTCAGTACTAAGATAGTCCCCACTCTCAACCTCTCTTACCATTCCCTCGAGGAATGCATTCATTTTAAACGTCAAATAAAAAGGAATAAAAAAATTAAACAATAATTAAAAAGGAATATAAGCTTCAATTAAGAACACAAAAAACACAACGAGAACACAAGGAACAGTCAGAAAAAAGGGCAAAATGTTGCCTAATAGTACAGCGAAGAAGCAGAAATAGTCACTTGGACGTCAACAACAGTGCCCGCCTCTATCTACAATTTAGCTGATTTCAATAAATATTAAAAAGTTAAAAAGGAAGTTATAAGCTTTAACTAAGTAAAAAAATAATAAAAAGATATAAGATAAAAAACAACGAGAACACAAAAGAAAAGTAAGAAAATTGGTCACAATATGGCGTAATAAGAAAGAAAAGAAAGCAAAGAAGTAGAATAGAAGTAGTCACTTGGATGTTAAGAACGATGAACGTGAACTTTTATTTAAACGTAAAATACATATATTTTTTACTGAAACAGTCAATCCATTAAGGAAACAACAAAAAAATAAAGCCTAGTATAAAACCGAAAATATTCAGCCAAGTTAAGAGTACGGCTATTCAAGTAGTCAATGTAGACTGAGTAGGAACGTAAAGTTAAGTTTGGATTTCATAGACATCTAGGGATATCAACTCCTACGTACCGTATAGAAGTCGCTAAGGCCATCAATTCTCTTCACTAGGATCCCTAATGTTGTCCCGACACAAAACTATCACTTCGGAAAGCAGCAACTGAATTTTGCTGTTGACTTTTGGAAACGCGAATGAAGATGGGTGGAAAAATAGCAAAAAATGACAGTTTTTTGCAAATATCTGACCGTCCCCAACCCCTCTGAATTATTTTTCCCTATCTATCGACACCAAAAAAGTTAACCTAGGACTATCTTTACGTTAACCCCCCCCCTCCCCCACCCATCCTCGCAATGTCCCTATCTACTATATCACAAAATTATTTATTTCTCGGGATTGGGTAAACATATTGAGACACTTCAAACTGTTTATTGGTGTAGAATTTCACGATGCATCTTATGGTGTTATTATTTATTTTCTAAAAATTTGTTTTTTTTTATTAGAAATTTTTGAAAATTTTCAAAAAATACGTTTTTCAACTTCTCGCGCCTCCTGTATATACACTTTAAGAGATAGAGCAAAAGTTTAAATTGCAAACTTGTAGAGAGTTTCAAGGAGAATACTGTAAGTGGGCTCCGTTTTTCGATAGGATGCTTCGTTAAGTCACAATCGAGCGCCTACGAAAGGTCTACACGGGGAGAAAATGCGTCCGCCATTTTGATTTTTTAAGGGGTTGAAAATGAAAAAATTCTCACTTTTCGGGATTTTCCTGGTGGTTACACGTGGAAAGCTATCTGTGTACCAAATTTCAAGTCTCTAACTCATCTGGAAGTAGGTTAGAATTAGTATACGTGAGTGAGTGAGTCAGTCAGTCAGTCAGTTACACATGCGGTTGTATATATATTAGACTCGCCTTCGGCTCGCTGGGGGCTACGCCCCCAGGCCCCCAAAGTAAACGCTTGCAAATTCGGGGATAAGCGGAATTCGGTGACTGGTTAAGTCCGGACATTAAGTAAATGACAAGGGATTTAAAAATTGACCTTTTTCATAGATTTTTTTCCGGATTCGTAAAAACTTTTGACTTTGAGGGCATTTTGCGGTTAAACCGTTAGAGATACGACAAAAAGTGACTGGACCTTTCTTGTTGGAAATTTAATTTTGTCTTTCGATTGTGCCCTCAGATCTGATCTACGACCTATGGTTTAGCCTGAAATGAGCTCGGGAGAAAAGTCTGCACGGGTCAGCTATCTTGAATTGTTTAGTATAAACATAATAAAAACCGACCTCAAGGCAGTATTTTAAGTCGAACAGGGGGTTTAATATCACCAGGAGACTATCTAGTCAAGGCGAGAAATTCCCTGGGTGGGTGATTAATGTTAAGGAGGTTAAGACAAGAGGGGGTTTAATTTCGTCAGGATATTGTCTGGTCATATGAACAAATTCCCAGGGGGGTTAACGTTACCGGGGGATAAGTCTCCAGGGGGTTATCTGGTCATACCAGGATCTTCCCAGGGGGGGGGTTAAGAGATTTGGTGACTGGTAAAATTCGGACATGAGGTCATGGCAGGAAATTCCCTGGGGGGGTTTAATGTTACCAGGGGGGTTAACACATCAGGGGGTTGAATGTACAGGAGGTTATCAGGTCATACCAGGAAATCCCCGGGGGGGGGTTAATATTACCGGGGGTTAATGACACACTTGGGCCTTTTTTAGAGGGTATTGTGTCTGTGAACATAATAAATATTCCTCTGTCCCTATCTACTATTGACGCTTAGCTAACGCTCAGCCAACTCCCGAAGTCACTGAACCTTTTCTGTAGATCACGTGATTTCCTAAATCCCGTTTAAAATTTGTTTTTGAGTTACGACCAACCGTTTAGCCGCTATCAAGCCCGGAATGTAAATTTTTAGGCGAAAATGTCCAATATTTTCACTTAATCGCGTTTTGCGGTCAAACTAAGGGAAATATAGTAAAAAGTCACTGGACCTTTTTTGTAGGTCATCTTATTTCCTAAATAAAACGTTAGTCTTATTTTGACCTCCGACCAATGGTTTCGCCGCTATCGACCCCAAAAACAAAAGTTTCGCGTAAAAGTTACAACAAAATTGTACATAATCACGTTTTTCGGCCAAACCAATCGAGATAGGACAAAAGATTACTGGACCTTTTCTGTAGATCGCGCAATTTGCTAATTTGATGGGTCAATCAGATTTGAGCTACGACCAACGGTTCGGCCGCTATCGGGCTTGAAACATTATTTTTATCGAAAAAATCTCTGGAATTTCAAATGTTCGAGCGTTTTGTCGCTTAACCATGGAAGATAGAGCAAAAAGTCATTAGACCTTTTTTGTAGTTCACTTCATTCCTGACCATGAATTTTCCGTCAGATCCGAGCTAGCTCCAACGGTTCGCCCGCTATCGGGCTTACAAAAAATGCCTGCAGGGGTGAAGAATGCGCGATTTTTTGGGAATTTTTTGAGGGGTTGAAAATGAAAAATTCTCACTTTTCGGGATTTTCCTGGTGGTTACACGTGGAAAGCTATCTGTGTACCAAATTTCAAGTCTCTAACTCATCTGGAAGTAGGTTAGAATTAGTATACGTGAGTGAGTGAGTCAGTCAGTCAGTCAGTTACACATGCGGTTGTATATATATTAGACTCGCCTTCGGCTCGCTGGGGGCTACGCCCCCAGGCCCCCAATTTGGGTGTTGGCCAATTTCGGGGATAAGCGGAATTCGGTGTCGGGTTATATCTGAGAATTATACTAGGGTCTGGGAGTTTAAATTAGGCCTAATTTATTGAAATTTTATTTATTAATCAAATTTTGACTTTGATGGCATTTTACAGCTTAAACCGTTAGAGATACGAGAAAAAGTAACTGGACCTTTCCTGTCGGAAATGTAATTTTATCTTTCGATTCCGACCTCAGATTTGAGCTACGAGCTCTTGTTTAGGTGTTACAGAGCGTGGTAGAAAAGTCTGCACCGGTCAACTATTGTAAATTGCTTAGTGTAAATATAATAAAAAAACCTACCATAAGTCAGTATTTTTAAGTTTTTTAGAGGGTTTAATTTGCTTGGAGTGTATATAGTCATGCCAGGAAATTCCCCGGAGGGGGGGTTTAATGTTACCGGCAGTTAGGACATAAGGGGGTTTAATTTACTCATGAGGTTATCTGGTCATACCATAAAATTCCAGGAGGGGTTAATGTTACCTAGGGTTAAGACATCAGGGGGTTTACTTTACTCAGGGGGTTATCTGGTCACAGAAGAAAATTTCGTGGGGGGTTTATGTTACCGGGGTTAAGACATCAGGGGGTTTAATTTACTCAGGAGATTATCTGGTCAGACCAGAAAATTACGGGGGGGTTTTAATGTTAAGCTACGCCCCCATGCTGTACGCTTGCAAATTCGGGGATAAGAGGGATTTGGTGATTGGTAAAATTTGGACATGAGGACATGCCAGGAAATTCCCTGGGGGGGTTTAACGTTACCGGGGGTTAAGGTATCAGGGGGTTTAATTTACTCAGGAGATTATCTGGTCAGACCAGAAAATTACGGGGGGTTTTAATGTTACCGGGGGTTAATGATACACGTGGGCCTCTTTTAGAGTGTGTTGTGTCTGTGAACATAATTATAATTCACTCTGTCCTTATCTTCTTTTGAACGCTTCACTAACGCTCAGCCAATTCGCGATGTGGGCTAGAAGATGTATACTAGTCATTCGTTCATATAGTAATACAAACTCAATCAGGAACCGGGATGAATTGCACACATTCTTGGTCTTTATCAGATTATTAAGTTGATCAGGGGGTTTCATTTACTCAGGAGTAATTCCCGGGAGGGGGGTTAGTGCTATTGGGGCTTATCAGAATACGTGGTTTTTTCCTGGGAAAAAATTGTCTAGTTATCGGAAATGTAATTTTTAAGTTGCAACCAATGGTTCGACTGCTACCCCGCCTCCAGAAACAGAAATCTTGTGTACAAATTACTAAATATTTGCATATAAATGCGTTTTGCAGCCAAAAGTTGACGATAGGGCTAAAATTCAATGATGCCTTTTTGAAGATCACGTGATTTCCTAATTCCATTAATACATCTATTTTTGGGCTACGATCAATGGTTTGGCCGCAATCGTGCCCGGAGTCTAAAATTTCACGAGAAAATTACACAAATTTGGCACATAATCACATTTTGCGACTGAACTAATAGAGATAGGGCCAAAAGTCACTGGACATTTTTTGTAGATCAAGTAATTTTATAAATTGCAGCACCTTTGTTTTGTTTTGAGGTATGGCCAACCGTTTGGCCGTTATCCGGGCCCGAAATCTAATTTTGCACGTGGAAATTACATAAATTTTGCACATAATCGCGTATTGCGGTCATACCGATGAAGATACGGCAAAAAGTCACTGGACCTTTTCTGTAGATCACGTAATTTTGCTAATTTGATGGGTCAATCAGATTTGAGCTACGACCTACCGTTTCGGCCGCTATCGGGCTCGAAACTTTAATTTAAGCGAAAAAATCTCTGGAATGTCAAATGTTCGAGCGTTTTGTCGCTTAACCATGGAAGATAGAGCAAAAAGTCACTGGACCTTTTTTGTAGTTCACTCCATCCATTCCTGACTATGAATTTTTTCGTCAGATCCGAGCTAGCTCGAACGGTTCGCCCGCTATCGGGTTTACAAAAAAGGCCTGCAGGGGTAAAGAATGTGCGATTTTTTGGGAATTTTTTTGAGGGGCTTAAAAGTAAAAAAGTCCGGTTTTCAGACTTTTCCTCTGGGTTATATTGCGAAAGGTACCTGCATGCCAAATTTCAAGTTTCCAGCACTTCTAGAACTATGTTAGAATTTGTATATATCTGTCAGTCAGTGAGTGAGTCAGTCAGTTACACATGCGGCTGTATATTATATGGGACTCGCCTTCGGCTCGCTGGGGGCTACGCCCCCAGGCCCCCATTTGGGTGTTGGCTAAATTCGGGGATAAGCGTAGTTCGGTGATTGGTTAAATTCAGACGTGATGTTTCCAAATTTTATGTATCCGTTCTCGAGAATCTTACGGGTCGTAACGCTTCGCTAACGCTCAGCCAAAAGATGTGGGGTGTATAATATTAATCAATTGATGTGGTAGAAGAGTTAAGTTATGTGTTCGTGAAATTTGGAGACAAGAAGAATTTGGTTTTAACCAAAGTCAGAGGACGTATGTATACCATAGTTCAATTTTCCGGATTTACCCAAACTTTTGACTTTGAGGGCGTTTTGCGGCTTAACCGTTAGAGATACGTGAAAAAGTGACTGGACCTTTCTTGTCGGAAATTTAATTCTGTCTTTCGATTGTGCCCTCAGATTTGATCTACGACCTATGGTTTAGCCAGGAATTAGCTCGGGAGAAAAGTCTGCACGGATCAGCTATCTTGAATTGTTTAGTATAAACATAATAAAAACCGACCTTAAGGCAGTATTTTAAGTGGAACAGGGGGTTTAATGTCACCAGGAGACTATCTAGTCAAGGCGAGAAATTCCCGGGGGGGGGTGATTAATGTTAAGGGGGTTAGACATCAGGGGGTTTAAATTCGTCAGGATATTGTCTGGTCATATGAACAAATTCCCAGGGGGGGTTAACGTTACCGGGGGATAAGACTCCGGGGGGTTATCTGGTCATACCAGGAACTTCCCAGGGGGGGTTAAGAGATTTGGTGACTGGTCAAATTCGGACATGAGGTCATGGCAGGAAATTCCCTGGGGGGGTTTAATGTTACCAGGGGGGTTAACACATCAGGGGGTTGAATGTACAGGAGGTTATCAGGTCATACCAGGAAATCCCCGGGGGGGGGGTTAATATTACCGGGGGTTAATGACACACTTGGGCCTTTTTTAGAGGGTATTGTGTCTGTGAACATAATAAATATTCCTCTGTCCCTATCTACTATTGACGCTTAGCTAACGCTCAGCCAACTCCCGAAGTCACTGAACCTTTTCTGTAGATCACGTGATTTCCTAAATCCCGTTTAAAATTTGTTTTGAGTTACGACCAACCGTTTAGCCGCTATCAAGCCCGGAATGTAAATTTTTAGGCGAAAATGTCCAATATTTTCACTTAATCGCGTTTTGCGGTCAAACTAAGGGAAATATAGTAAAAAGTCACTGGACCTTTTTTGTAGGTCATCTTATTTCCTAAATAAAACGTTAGTCTTATTTTGACCTCCGACCAATGGTTTCGCCGCTATCGACCCCAAAAACAAAAGTTTCGCGTAAAAGTTACAACAAAATTGTACATAATCACGTTTTTCGGCCAAACCAATCGAGATAGGGCAAAAGATTACTGGACCTTTTCTGTAGATCGCGCAATTTGCTAATTTGATGGGTCAATCAGATTTGAGCTACGACCAACGGTTCGGCCGCTATCGGGCTTGAAACATTATTTTTATCGAAAAAATCTCTGGAATTTCAAATGTTCGAGCGTTTTGTCGCTTAACCATGGAAGATAGAGCAAAAAGTCATTAGACCTTTTTTGTAGTTCACTTCATTCCTGACCATGAATTTTCCGTCAGATCCGAGCTAGCTCCAACGGTTCGCCCGCTATCGGGCTTACAAAAAATGCCTGCAGGGGTGAAGAATGCGCGATTTTTTTGGGAATTTTTTTGAGGGGTTGAAAATGAAAAATTCTCACTTTTCGGGATTTTCCTGGTGGTTACACGTGGAAAGCTATCTGTGTACCAAATTTCAAGTCTCTAACTCATCTGGAAGTAGGTTAGAATTAGTATACGTGAGTGAGTGAGTGAGTCAGTCAGTCAGTCAGTTACACATGCGGTTGTATATATATTAGACTCGCCTTCGGCTCGCTGGGGGCTACGCCCCCAGGCCCCCAAAGTAAGTGCCTTAAATTCGGGGATAAGCGGATAAATTTACGCTTGCAAATTCGGGGATCAGCGGTTAGTTCCGAGAATTAGAATTAGAATCTGTTTATTTTGATTTTATCATTGATTTCAGCTATGACTTCTCGTTTAGCCAGGACATACCATTGAAGAAGAGTCTGCACTGGTTAGCTATTGTGAAATGTTTAGTGTAAATATAATAAAACAACCGACCCTAAGTCAGTATTATAAAATTGCTTAGGGAGTATAATTTTTCTCAGGAGTGTATCTAGTCATGCCAGGAAATTCTCTAGGGGAGGGTTTAATGTTACCGGGGGTTAAGTCATTAGGGGATTTGATTTACTCAGAAGAGTATCTGGTCATACCTGGTAATTCCAGGGGGTTTTAATGTTAAGACACTTGGGCCGCTTTTGGAGGGTGTTTGTTCTGTAAAACATTCAGGAGTTAATGTAGTCATGCCTGGAAATTCCCAGGGGTGATAATGTTACTGGGGTTAAGACATCAGGGGGTTTAATTTCCTCAGGAGGTTATCTGGTCAAACAAGAAAATTAAACGGGGGTGGTTAGTGTTACCGGGGGTTAAGACAACAGACGATTTAATTTACTCAGGAGGTTTTCTGGTCAGACCAGAAAATTTCAGGGGGGGGTTAATGTTACCGGGGGTTAAGACATCAGGGGGTTTTAATTTCCTCAGGAGGTTATCTGGTCAAACAAGAAAATTCCAGGGGGGGGTTTAGTGTTACCGGGGGTTAAGACAACAGAGTGTTTAGTTTATCCTGGAGGTTTATCTGGTCATACCAGGAAATTTCCGGGGGGGATAATGTTTACCTGGGGTTAATGACACATGGGCCTATTTAAGAAGATGTGTCTGTAAACATAGTAAAAATTAACTTTATCCCTATCTACTATTGACGCTTAGCTAACGTTCAGCCAATTTGTAATGTGGGGTATATTCACTCGTTAACTGGATTAGCGGTATTCAGGGAAAGTTTATGTCCGAGCATTACATTAGGGATCTTTAGGGATTAGGGAGTTAAAAGAATACCTATTTTATCGAATTATCCAGATTTAACCAAAGTTTTGAATTTAAAGGCATTTTGCGGCTAAACCGTTAGAGATACAAGAAAAAAGTGACTGGACCTTTCTTGTCGGAAATTTGATTTTGTCTTTCGATTATGCCATCAGATTTAAGCTACGACCTATAATTTAGGCAGTACAGAGCTTAGGACAAAAGACTGCACTGGGCAGTTTAAAAATAATCACGTAAAACATAAAAATCAATATTTTTAAAACGCGTTATGCGGCCAAACCGTTGAGGATAGGGCAAAATGTTACTGGGCCTTTTTTTGTAGATCACATTATTTGCTAAATCCTGTTGAAAATTTGTTTTTGAGCTACGACCAACTGTTTAGCCGCTATCAAGCCCGGAATGTAAATTTGTAGGCGAAAATTTCCAAATCTTTTCACTTAATCGCATTTTGCGGCCAAACTAATGGAGATAGAGTAAAAAGTCACTAAACCTCTTATGTAGATCACTTCATTTCCTATATCTAACTTTTGTTTTATTTTGCCCTCCGACCAATAGTTTTCGCCTCTATCGACCTCAAAAACAAACTTTTCACGTGAAAATTACAAAATAATTGCACATAATCACGTTTTACGGCCAAACCAATGGAGATAGGGCAAAAAGTCACTGGAACTTTTCTGTAGATCGTACAATTTGCTAATTTGATGGGTCAATCAGATTTGAGCTACGACCAACGGTTTCGGCCGCTATCGGGCTCGAAACATTATTTTTATCGAAAAAATCTCTGGAATGTCAAATGTTCGAGCGTTTTGTCGCTTAACCATGGAAGATAGAGCAAAAAGTCACTGGACCTTTTTTGTAGTTCACTCCATTCCTGACCATGAATTTTTCGTCAGATCCGAGCTAGCTCCAACGGTTCGCCCGCTATCGGGCTTACAAAAAAGGCCTGCAAGGGTAAAAATTGCATGAATTTTCTCGAATTTTTTTGAGGGTTTTAAAAGTAAAAAAGTCCGGTTTTCAGACTTTTCCTCCGGGTCATATTGTGAAAGGTACCTGCGTGCCAAATTTCAAGTTTCCAGCACTTCTAGAACTATGTTAGAATTTGTATCTATATATCAGTGAGTGAGTGAGTCAGTCAGTTTCACATGCGGCTGTATATATATTAGACTCGCCTTCGGCTCGCTGGGGGCTACGCCCCCAGGCCCCCAAAGTAAGTGCCTTAAATTCTGGGATAAGAGGGATTTTGGTGATTAGTAAAATTCGGACATGAGGTCATGCCAGGAAATTCCCTGGGGGGAGGTTTAATGTTACCAAGGGTTAAGACATCAGGGGGTATCTGGTCATACCAGGAACTTCCCAAGGGGGGTTAAGAGATTTGGTGATTAGTTATTCCTGAGGGGGGTTTAATGTTACCGGGGGGGTTAACACATCAGGGGGTTTAATGTACTCAGGAGGTTATCAGGTCATACCAGGAAATCCCCGGGGAGGGGGTTAATGTTACTGGGGGTTAATGACACACACCCCAGGCCCCCTTTCGGGTGTTGGCCAAATTCGGGGATAAGCGGAATTCGGAATTAAATTGGACCTATTTTATTGAATTTTTCAGTTGTAATCAAAGTTTTGACTTTAATGGCATTTTACGGGGGTTAACCGTTAGAGATACAAGAAAAAGTGACTGGACCTTTCTTGTCGGAAATTTAATTCTGTCTTTCGATTGTGCCCTCAGATTTGATCTACGACCTATGGTTTAGCCAGGAATTAGCTCGGGAGAAAAGTCTGCACGGATCAGCTATCTTGAATTGTTTAGTATAAACATAATAAAAACCGACCTTAAGGCAGTATTTTAAGTGGAACAGGGGGTTTAATGTCACCAGGAGACTATCTAGTCAAGGCGAGAAATTCCCGGGGGGGGGTGATTAATGTTAAGGGGGTTAGACATCAGGGGGTTTAAATTCGTCAGGATATTGTCTGGTCATATGAACAAATTCCCAGGGGGGGTTAACGTTACCGGGGGATAAGACTCCGGGGGGTTATCTGGTCATACCAGGAACTTCCCAGGGGGGGTTAAGAGATTTGGTGACTGGTCAAATTCGGACATGAGGTCATGCCAGGAAATTCCCTGGGGGGGTTTAATGTTACCAGGGGGGTTAACACATCAGGGGGTTGAATGTACTCAGGAGGTTATCAGGTCATACCAGGAAATCCCCGGGGGGGGTTAATATTACCGGGGGTTAATGACACACTTGGGCCTATTTTAGAGGGTGTTGTGTCTGTGAACATAATAAAATCTTTCTCTGTCCCTATCTACTATTGACGCTTAACTAACGCTCAGCCAGTTTCTAATGTGGAGTTGTATTCACTCGTTAACGTAGCAAAGCAAGTGCAAACTGAATCTGGAATGAATTACACAAATATTAGTCACATAATAATTTAAAAACTCCAAAAAATGCCAATCTACGACAAATATTTAGCTATTTATAGCGTTTTTCTGGCTTATTAAAGGACATACAACAAATAGTTACATTACCTTTTTTGTAGATCCCATCAATTTATAGCCATAAAAGTTTTTAGATTTAAGGTAGAACTAACCGTTTGGCCGCTATCGACTCTAGAAACAAAGTTATTAAAAAGAAATTACGAAATAATTACATTTATTAGCCGAACCAATGGAGATAGAGCAAAATGTCACTGGACCTTTTTTGTAGATCGCATTAATTAGTAATAAAATCAAATTTTTATTCTCTGCTAAAATTAGGAGTTTGGCCGCAATAAAACCCAGAAAACAAAATCTCACGTAAAACTTAGAAAATCAATACTTTAAAACGCGTTATACGGCCAAACCGTTGATGATAGGGCAAAATGTTACTAAACCTTTTTTGTAGATCACGCCATTTACTAAATCCCATTGAAAATTTGTTTTGAGCTACGACCAACCGTTTAGCCGCTATCGAGCCCGAAAGGTAAATTTTTAGGCGAAAATTTCAAAATATTTTAATGTAATCGCGCGTTTTGCGGCCAAACCAATAGAGATAGAGCAAAATGTCCACTGGACCTTTTTTGTAGTTCACTTCATTCCTGATTATGAATTTTTCGTCAGATCGAAGCTAGCTCCAACGGTTCGCCCGCTATAGGGCTTCAAAGGAAAGCCTGAGGGGGCAAAACAGGGGTCCGTCCGGGAATTTTTTTGAGGGGTTAAAAAGTAAAAAAATGCGGTTTTCAGACTTTTCCCGGAGGTTTGAAGATACGTGCGACGTGCGTGCAAAATTTCACGTTTCCAGCACTTCTAGAACTATGTTAGAATTTGTATACCCTATCAGTCAGTCAGTCAGTCAGTCAGTCAGTTACATATGCGGCTGTATATATATAGGACTCGCCTTCGGCTCGCTGGGGGCTACGCCCCCAGGCCCCCAAAGTAAGTGTCTTAAATTCGGGGATAAGAGGGATTTGGTGATTATAAAATTCGGACATGAGGTCATGCCTGGAAGTTTCCCTGGGGGGTTTAACGTTACCGGGGGTTAAGACATCAGGGGGTTATCTGGTCATACCAGGAAATTCCCCAGGGAGGGATTTAAGAGATTTGGTGATTGGTAAAATTAGGACATGAGGTCATGCCAGGAAATTCCCAGGGGGGGGGTTAACGTTACCGGGGGATAAGACACCGGGGGGTTATCTGGTCATACCAGGAACTTCCCAGGGGGGGGTTAAGATATTTGGTGATTGGTAAAATTCGGACATGAGGTCATGCCAGGAAGTCTCCAGGGAGGGGTTAATTTTACCGGGGGGGGGGGGTAACACATCATGGGGTTTATTTTATTTAGAAGGTTATCTGGTCATACCAGGAAATCCCCGGGGGGGGGGGTTAATGCCACACTTGGACTTATTTTAGAGGGTGTTGGGTCTGTGAACATAATACAAATTCACTCTGTCGCTATCTACTATTGACGCTTAGCTAACTCTCGCCAATTTGTTTAATGGGGTTGTATTCACTCGTGAACCTAGCAAAGCAAGTGCAATCTGCATCTGGAATGAATTATTACTAAATATTAGTTACATAAAAATTTAAAAAACTCCAAAAATTGCCAATTCACGACAAATATTTTGCTATTAATCGCATTTTTCGGGCTTATTATAAGACATACAACAAAAAGTTACATAACCTTTTTTGAAGACCCCATTAATTTTTAGTCATAAAAGTTTTTATATTTAAACTAGAACTAACTGTTAGGCCGCTAATGACTCTAGAAACAAAGTTCTTAAATAAAAATTACGAAATATTTACATTTATTAGCCGAACCATTGGAGATAGAGGAAAATGTCACTTGTCCTTTTTTGTAGATCGCGTTAATTAGTAATAAAATCAAATTTTTATTCTGTGCTACAATTAGGAGTTTTGCGGCAATAAAACCCAGAAAACAAAACCTCACGTAAAACTTAGAAAATCAATACTTTAAAACGCGTTATGCGGCCAAACCATTGAGGGTAGGGCAAAAAGTTACATGACCTTTTTTGTAGATCACGCTATTTAAAAAATACCATTGAAAATTTGTTTTGAGCTACGACCAACCGTTTAGCCGCTATCGAGCCCGAAAGGTAAATTTTTAGGCGAAAATTTCAAAATGTTTTAATGTAATCGCGTTTTGCGGCCAAACCAATTGAGATAGAGCAAAAGGTCACAAGACCTTTTTTGTAGTTCACTTCATTATTCCTGACCATGAATTTTTCGTCAGATTGAAGCTAGCTCCAACGGTTCGCCCGCTATCGGGCTTCAAAGGGAAGCCTGCAAGGGCAAAACAGGGGTCCGTTCGGGAATTTTTTTGAGGGGTTCAAAAGTAAAAAAATCCGGTTTTCAGACTTTTCCCGGTGGTTTGAAGAATCCACCTACGTGTGTACGAAATTTCGTGTTTCCAGCACTTCTAGAAGTGGGTTAGAATTTGTATACCCTATCAGTCAGTCAGTCAGTCGGTCAGTTACATATGCGGCTGTATATATTATGCGGAAATTTTAATTTTGTGCTCGATTCCGTCGTCAGATTTTTGCGAGTTTTTGGTTTAGCCAGGACTGAGCTCGGAAGAAAAGTCTGCACTGGTCAGCTGTTGTGTAAACAGATTTAATGTAAATAAATTAAAAACTGTAAATAAAAAAATGTGTAAATAAATAAGTTGATCAGGGGGTTTAATTTAATCAGGAGTTCATCAAACAGGAAATTCCCGGGAGTGGGGGTTAATGTTATCGGGGCTTATAGGAACGCGTGGTACTTTTCTGGGAAATGTGCATCTGTGCTACGAGAACATGTGTACAGTAATTCTTATCAAAATAAAACGTTGATCAGAGGGTTTAAATTACTTCGGAAATTATCATTTCACGCCAGAGTTTTGACAATGAACTAATATTTCATAAAATAAAAAAAGCACTCTGTCCCTATCTACTCTTGAAACTTCACTAACGCTCAGCCAACTCCCGATGTGGAAGGGGGTTTTAGTCACTCGTTAACGTAGTAATACAAGGTCAATATGGAACCAGCATGAATCACACTAATTATAGTTGCAAAATTTAAAAACACCTAAAAGTGACGACAAAGAATTAGCCATTTAGAGCATTTATCAGGCTTACGGAAAGATAAACGATAGAAAGCTGCTGGGCCTTTTTTTGTATATCCTATGAATAGCTACTTACAAAAAGTTTTGCATTTAAGCTAGGACCAACGGTTCGGCCACTATCGAGCACGAAAAGTAAGTTTGTAAGTGAAATTTTCAATATAATCACGTTTTACGGCTAAATCATGGAATATAGAGTAAAAGGTCACTTGACCTTTTGTGTAGATCGCATTATTTTGTATTAAAATGAAATTTTTAATCTGGGCTAGAACTAAGATTTTGTCTGAAATAGAGCCCAGAAAACAAAATCTCAGTAAAACTCAAAAAATCAAAACTTTAAAACGCGTTATGCGGCCAAACCGTTGAGGATAGGGCAAAATGTTACTGAACTTTTTTTGTAGATCACGTAATTTCCTAAATCGGAATGAAAAATTTGTTTTGAGCTACGGCCAACTGTTTAGCCACTATCAAGCCCGGAATGTAAATTTGTAGGCGAAAATTTCAAAATATTTTCACTTAATCGCGTTTTGCGGTCAAACTAATGGAGATATAGTAAAAAGTCAGTTAACCTTTTTTGTAGATCATATTATTTCCTAAATCTAACCTTTGTTTTATTTTGACCTCCGACCAATTGTTTCGCCGCTATCGACCCTAAAAACAAAGTTTTCACGTGAAAATTACAAAAAAAATTGCACATAATCACCTTTTTCGGCCAAACTAATGGAGATATGGCAAAAAGTCACTAGACCTTTTCTGTAGATCGCGGAATTTGCTAATTTGATGGGTCAATCAGATTTGAGCTACGACAAACGGTTCGGCCGCTATCGGGCCTAAAACATTATTTTTGGCGAAAAAATCTCTGGAATGTCAAATATTCGAGCGTTTTGTCGCTTAACCATGGGAGATAGAGCAAAAAGTCACTTGACCTTTTTTGTAGTTCACTTCATTCCTGACTAACGATTTTTCATCAGATCCGAGCTAGCTCCAATGGTTCGCCCGCTATCGGGCTTACAAAAAAGGCCTGCAAGGGTAAAAAATGCGCGTTTTTTTGCGAATTTTTTTGAGGGGTTTAAAATTAAAAATTCCCGGTTTTCAGACTTTTCCTGATGGTTTCACGGTAAAAGGTACCTCCGTGCCAAATTTCAAGTTTCTAGCACTTCTAGAAGTAGGTTAGAATTTGTATACATATATCAGTCAGTGAGTCAGGTTGGTTCACATGCGGCTGTATAGTATATTAGACTCGCCTTTGGCTCGCTGGGGGCTACGCCCCCAGGCCCCCATGATATACGCTTGCAAATTCGAGGATAAGCGGAATTCGGGGACAGGAGCGATTTGGTTGTTGGTTCAATTCGGACTTGATGTTTTCAAGTTACGTGTCCCCTACTGTGTCATTTCTCGTGGTAAAACACATTATTAAACAGTATTTAGTGTACGATGTTGTCTACAAAAAACTCAAGTAGTATTTTGCAGTATCTACCTTATTTAGGCACGTTAAAACGCGATTACGTTCGAAATTCTTGTAAAATTTACGTGAAATTTGAGATTTCGGGTCCAATAGCGGTCAAACCGTTTACTAATAGTGTTTACGCATCACGTTTGCAAGTAGGGAGATTTACCGGTACATATATTTCTGTCAAATTAGTTGCAAGTAACTTTTAGCTCATAAAACTGTTGTTTGCCCGTTAGTATGTCATGTACAGTAAGCACGACGTATCCAGTCTCGCCACGGGGAGGCCGGCAAACACTGAGACCATATATTATTAACAAAATTACAGCAATCGTTGGTTAATGATGTTCACTCATATCGTGTACAAATTTAGTTGTTTATATACTTGTGTCAAATGATTTGGTAATAACTTATTGAATATTGTTTACACATTACGTGTGCAAGTTGGGAGATTTATCGGTACATATATTTCTGTCAAATTAGTTGCAAGTAAATTTTAGTTAATAAAACTGTTGTTTTCCCGTTAGTATGTCATGTAAGCACGATGTATCCAGTCTCGCCTCGGGGAGGCCGGCAAACACTGAGACCATATATTATTAGCAAAATCACAGCAATCGTTGGTTAATGATGTTCACTCATATCTTGTACAAATTTAGTTGTTTATACAATTGTGTCAAATGTTGGTAAATTTGGTAATAACTTATTGAATATTGTTTACACATCACGTGTGCAAGTTGGGAGATTTAGCGGTACGATTTGTGTCAAATTAGTTACTAATAACTTATAGTTGATCAAACTTGTTTGCCCGTTTAGTTAGTCAATGCTTTAAATGCAATCATGACGTATCCAGTCTCGCCACGGCGAGGCCCTCAAACACGGGAACCATATATTAGTAACGGAAATTACAGTTATCGTCGTTATTGAATGATGTTCTTTCATATCGTTTACAAATTTGCATATTAAGTTCTGTGTATACTTGTGTCAAATGATTTGCTAATAACTTATTGGTGTTGAAACTTTTGTTTGCCCGTTAGTTTATGAAAGCTTTAACTGTGTCCTTCCTCGTGGGAAACACATTATCAAACAATATTTAGTGTATAGTGTGGTCTACAACGAAGTTAAAATAATATTTTGCTGTATCTCCCTTGGGTAGGCCGTAAAACGCGATTACGTGCGAAATTTTTTATTTTTTACGTGAAAATTGAGATTTCGGGTCCGATAGCAGTCAAATCGTTACTAATAATGTTTACGCATCATGTGTGCAAGTTGGGAGATTTTAGCGGTACATATGCTTATGTCAAATTAGTTGCTATTAACTTTTAGTTAATAAATTGTTCTTTGCCTGTTAGTTTGTCAATGCTCAAATACGGAGACCAAATAAATAAATAGCAATTAGAGGCAAAAATTTTGTTTTTCCACCGTGGTTGTCCAATGCTTCTTACAATAGTGTATAGCCGGTCTCAATACAGAGAGTCCTGATAATACTTCAAAATATTTATTATTCGGTGATTAAAGTTGATACCTCTTAGTGGAACAATTTCGTTTCCATGATGTACGCTTGCAAATTCGGGGATAAGCGGAATTCGGGGACAGGAGGGATTCGGTTGTTGGTTAGATTCGGACTTGAGGTTTTCAATTTACGTGTCCCCAACTGTGTCCTTTGCCGTGGGAAACACATTATTTGTGTCAAATTAGTTGCTAGTAACTTTAAGTTGATAAAACTGTTCTTTGCCCGTTAGTTTGTCAATGCTCAAATACGGAGACCATATATTATTAACAAAATTACAGCTATTATAGCAAAATTACAGTCAATGATATTCTCTGATGTCGTGTGGAAATTTACATATTTGGTTGTGTATATACATGTGTCAAATGATTTGGTAATAACTTATTGTTGTTGAAACTGTTTGTTTGCCCGTTAGTTTGTCAATGCTTTAAATGCAAGCATGACGTATCCAGTCTCGCAACGGGGAGGCCGGCAAACCTGGAGACCATATATTATTAACAAAAATTACATCAATCGTTGGTTAATGTTGATCTTAAATGTCGTGCGCATCTTTGCATATTTAGTTGTGTATATACTTGTGTAAAATTATTGGGTAATAATGTATTGTTGAAATTGTTTGCCCGTTAGTTTGTCAATGCTTTAAATGCAAGCATAACGTATCCAGTCTCGCCACGGGGAGGCCGGCAAACGTGGAGACCATATATTATTAACAAAATTACATCAATCGTTGGTTAATGTTAATCTTCAATGTCGTGTACATCTTTGCATATTTAGTTATGTATGTACTTGTGTCAAATTATTTGGTAATAATGTATTGTTAAAATTGTTTGCCCGTTAGTTTGTCAATGCTTTAAATGCAAGCATGACGTATCCAGTCTCGCCACGGGGAGGCCGGCAAACATAGAGACCATATATTTACATATATACAGAAAACTATTTACATCGACGAGGAGTTTTGTTTTGACAGGCCCTCTAGCCTACTGCCGCATCAATCAGAATGGGAAGTTTTGTTCTGGCAGGTCCCATTGCCTACTGCCTAATCAGTCACTACGGGAAGTTTTGGTTTGGCAGGTCCCCTAGCCTACTGCCTAGTCAATCACGGCGGGGAGTTTTGTTTGGTCAGGTCCCCTAGCCTACTGCCTAGTCAATCACGACGGGGAGTTTTGTTTGGGCAGGCCCCCTAGCCTACTGCCTAGTCAATCACGACGGGGAGTTTTGTTTGGGCAGGTCCCCTAGCCTACTTCCAGTGTCAATCTCGACGGGGAGTTTTGTTTGGGCAGGCCCCCTAGCCTACTGCCAATCTCAATCCGGTTCACTGAAGAAGTTCGCCGTACACGATGTTCTTCGCGTAGGCGACTTCATTGTGTACCCTTTCGGGGCGGACGAGGACAACGATGTCTTCCGGACATCGAACTCTACTGAGCAGGACGTACAGCTGGCCATGAGTGAAACAATCAGTGCGAAGATCGACTCCGACCTGATCTATTGTCTGACCTTGGCTCTTGTGGCCGGTCATCGCGTATGCTAGCATCAGAGGAAACTGACGTCGACGGACAAGTAACGGCGAACCTTCAACGATCGCGAACCTAAAGATTATTCTAGGAAAACCGATAGGTTGCGCGTCGTGAGGGCGTCTGACGGTAATCAACCGATTGGTTATAGCCGTCACAATGACCTTAGTGCCGTTTACAAGGCCGTCAGCGATATTTAGATTCCTCATGATGAGGCACACTGAGCCGATCTTAAGTCGCAGCACGTGATCAGGAACACCCATGCCTGTAGCCTGGTTCAGTAGAGGGACTTCAAAAGCCAGATTGTCATCGTCTTCACGGTCCACAGTGTCGGCGCTTCGCAGCTCATGAAGGCGACCGTCTACAGAGTTCAAGATTATGTCGTTGATCTCTCGGACGTTCACGTTCAGAGTCGAGAGGATCGCACGACGAGCACACTGATCGGGATCGCGGAGTACGTCGGCAGGAAAGACGGTTGAGATGAGGACTTGTAATGCAGTGACATACCTCACCTCGGCCAAGGGAATAAGTGTGTCACTCTCTCTACCCTCCCCGAAAGTTTTGGACGGAACAGTGCCGTTGCCTACTGCGAGAAGGAAGTCAGAGTAGTCAACGGAACTGCTCGTCCTGTGCGGTGTCGTCAGAGAGAAGACGCGGAACAGTCGCCACAGACGCGAGGCCCGAAGTGAAACGCACGCGACGGCATCTGCCGTTCGTGCCTTTACAACAACGGGTGCGATCTGCCGGAAATCTCCAGAGCACAGAAAGATCTTGCCACCGAATGGCTCATCGCGGTTTCATGAGATCTCGAAGCGAGCGGTCGAGGATCTCAAAGATGTAGCGATGGGCCATCGGGGCCTCGTCGAAGACGATGAGCTGAGCAGCTCTTATCAGTTCTGCGCGCTGGGACCCGTTGGTTATGTTCCAAACGCCAGACCCGTCGCCCAGATCGAGTGGAAGCCGGAACATGCTGTGAGCCGTTGAACCACCAGGCATGTTTCCTGCAGCGATGCCCGAGCTGGCGACGGCCAGTGCAATCTGACGACAACTACGCACGTGTGCCAGTATGACACGAAGAAGTGACGTTTTGCCATATCCCCCGGGACCATCTAGGAAGATTACTCTTGAGGATCGGCGGTCACCGGGGTTGTCGAGAAGGGAACGCACGTTTTGCAGAACGCGTCTCTGGTCTTCTGAGAGCTTTTGTTCCCATTCCTCGACAATGGCCCGTTGTTGGTTCTCGCCATAGTCCAACAGCTCCCTTCCCACTTCCGTCGTGTCATCCTGCACGTCGGGGAGACCACAATCCAATAAAGACAATCCCTGCCGACGTAGACTGCGATCGATATCGATCAAGGAAAGTGTATACGCTCTTTCGGGGTCAAGTGGGCTCCTTTCCAAGTGGTCCTCGCAAAGGGTGTCACGGAAGGAATCCCACAGAATTGCTGCAGGAGCACCCATATTACAGAGGAGCACGAAAAAGGAACGAAGCCTCGAAGCGACCATGAACCCAGAAGCCTCTCGCAGCGCTTCGCGGTACTCATCCTCGTCTTCAATCAAGCCGAGCTGACGACAAACCTCCTGGAACGTACGGCAATCAGGACCACCGCGTGACAGGAGGTCGGAGTAGCCGCGACAAGGTGTTGACAAGAGGAGCATCCGAAGGTAGTAGAGTTCTCCACGATTAGGCGAGACCCAAAATACCCTACATACCTTCCCTCCACGCTGGCGAGGTGTGACGAAGTGTTTCCCGTCTTGATGTTCATATATAGGTTCTGTTTTTGGTCGTTTGTCATGAATTATGTAGTTCTCAAAAAATGTCAGGTAAGTTAAACTGTCAAAAGTTTTATCAACAGGTCTGTTTAAAATACAATATTAACTTGGAGCTTGATCTAGTTATCGCAGAGGTGAGATCACTGGGACGAAAACAGACGTGCTGTTTACCCTCAAGATGGACGGGTAGACACTCAACTGTCGGTTCTGACTTTGAGATTGGGAAGTCCAAGAGACGCCAGCATGCGTCGCTTGCACCAACCATTCTCTTAGTTACATAGTGTTCTACCTCATCCTCTTGTTGCCACAAAGGAGTGACGGTGACATTTTGAAGTGATCCACCCTTCATCAGGTATTTGAATAGATACTTGATGACGCGACGGGTAGAAGCAAGCTCCAAGTTAATATGTGCTTCATACTTTAGCAGTAGTGCGGCGTTATATGGCACAACCCATCCATCGTGAACAGTAACAGACCTGTTGCGTGACTTGATTTGACCAGTATTACTATAGTCCCGCCTATACTGAACGAATCCTCTATCATCTACGTGGGTTGTCTGGCATGAAGGCTTAGGATAGAACTTTGTGCAGTGACCCTTCACAGCGTCCCAGCATAGGAAGTCGGCGCGATGATCAGTGCCACAAGGACCGTGGATCATGTGCTGCAACACCAACTTCCTGATGTCTTCCACCGGCTTCTGCTTCCGAGGGGATGTCCGCGCGGATTGCAGAGTCGATTTCGTCTGCTTGTACTGGACCGTCTCCGTCAATCTTGAACACAATGTGGGCGTGAGGAAGGCCCCTCATTTGCATTTCGATGACGTAGACGATATAGTTCGTGCAGCCGAACATCGCTCCGCTCCGCAGATCTCGAAGAAGCTCGAGGAGTTTGATCTGGAAGACTCTGCAAGCCGTGCTAGGGTCACTGCGTCCACTGCCGTGAGGACACGCTCTCTTGTTTTCCTCCCAAGTCGCGCTGTAAGTAAACGTGAGGAAGTACGTAGGTGAACCCAGGCGTGTGACGAGAGCCATCGCGTTCTCGTAATGGATCTTCATGTACCTGGGCCCACCAGTGAACGTACTTGGGAGGTAAATCTTTCCAGGCTGTGCCCCACCCCTCTCCTTGGACTGTTTCATCCCGAGCGATGTCGTCGCTAACCTGCCTTCCTGCCGGACCACTGCGTTGAACGTCAAGAAGCTCGTTCAGTTGTCCTATCCGCATAGCATTTTGGGCTGAGGACTTTGTCTGTGAAAATTTTAAAAAACGAAGTCTCTCCTCTTCAAACCTAGCAAACATCTCGACCTGCCATGCTTGAGAAAGACGGCCAAGATAAGAGAAACGGGGATTGGAGAGTAAGAGACAACGTGAATAGTTATATTGAGAAAGTTTTCTGCCGTAATTGTCCAGCATTCCGATGTGCCAACCCAAAGTGCCTTGCGGATATAGTAGTGGATACTGGAAGGGCTCCATCAGAGAACTAAAGAGATCGATGGTAGAAGGTCTTCCAGCTCCCACTTTCCAGACGGTGAGCCGACGAGGCTCAGTGACTGCGTCATCACAACTAAGCACGGCGTGCACTTCAATACCTCTTTGCCTGTCACCAAGAACATTGCCATGAGTAGCTCGACTTGTAATCTGGAATTCTAAGTGAGCGTTGACCGAGGGCTCATCACTCAGCCGGCGAAATTCATGGACATATGGGTTCAATGAAACCAAGTAGTTTTTAATGTCGTCCACTATGTCGCCATCAAGTGATCTACTCATAGCCATGTTCCTGCGTTCTTCGCCGTCGTCGATATACAGGCGGCACCGGTTTACGAATTGGACGTCACCGCCCGCAGTAACAAACCTTTGGCCGGGGGCGTCCAAGCTGTACACCTGGTGATACATCCTCCCTTCGATTTTAAAGAATGAGAGGCCACTTGGGTGCCGGTATCCGCCAGAAATTTCGAGGGCACAGAGAGCAAAGAGGTCATTGTAGGCACGGGCTCTGTCGAGGAAGCGTCGGTTAGAGTAGAATGGTGCATTGAGAGGTGGTAAATTGGTCACATTGTATGCACCCTCTCCACAACACCACTTTTTTCTATCTTCTTCTTCCGCGAACAGAGGTGCTTGGCAATGAGGACAGATAAATACGTCATCATTCCAAAGGCAGGTTTTCTTTAGCTTGTGGCTGTTAATATTGTAAAGTAATGCACCACTCCAATGTGCCATTGGTCCGTGGGCAACGATGAGCCGAGTAAGTGAAATTGGTAAATGACGAAGTTCGGCTAGCTTAGGATTTAACAAACGGAACCCCTGAACTCTTTCCCGACATGTTTCCACATTTTGTTTGTAGTAGCGCTGAACAGCTTCCCTATTGATATTAGGATGCTGTTGACTGTAATGGCGGACAGCATCTCTGTTGACCTCAGGGTGCTGCACGTCGTATCGGCGAACAGAATCTCTATGGCCTTCAGGATGCCGTTGGCTGTAACGACGCACTGCTTTCCTATGGACTTCGGGGTGCTGTTCATGATACCTACGGCGTGCGTCAACAGTTGTTTTGGAATTCCGCTCAACATATCTTCTGTTCGCCTCTCTCACTTGCTCGTCTCTCGTTGTTATGAGTAGTTTGGGGGGGGCGTCCACGGCATACTTTCTTAGGTCTTCCGAAAGCTTTACGTTTGTTTACACTTTGTACAGGGGATAAAGTTACTCTAGGGCTATCTTTTAGTTCGTAATTTCCTAAGTCCTTTCCTTTGTTGTCTTTTGATATTGTATCGCGTGCTTGTGGTATGATGTCAAATGTTGAGGAAATGGTTTGGGCTGGTACACTGTCACTAAGGGCTGGCAGACCAAATTTAAGTCTTGTTACAGTGAACTGTCTCACTGACCCGTCCAGAGCAGCATTTGACAACAATAACGAGGCCAGAGCTAAATAGTTTTCACACTGGAAGAGCCGGGCCAGATTATTTTTGTCATCAGCCAAATCGTACACTCTGTCCTCGTTCACTGGATGAGGATCAAACAAGTACAGCTGTTCCTGGGAGCGCCAAAAAGCAACTGTAACTGTTTGTCCAGTGAAGAGAAACCCAGTGTTTTGAAAATCCTCGGCCATCAAACACTGCAAAACATTGGACAAAGACATAACGCAGTCGTCCATATCTACAGGAGAAAGGGGATATAGGGCATCGTGAACAAATGAATTTTCTGCAACGGCAACGGACTGTCCCTCGATGACAAAATTAGCGGGAAGTTCATCGGGGCACAAGTACCGGTTTCCACCCATACGATTCTCACTCCTGAATGCATTATAAATAGAATCGCCAGTTATAAGAATCCTATCGATGGCCGCAGTAGAAAATCCCAATCTTAGAGTCTTCCAGGCAAGGGCACAAGCAGAAATCGCAGTGCACTGAGAATTTTTGCTAGTCGGAAACAACTTCTCGTTCCCTTGATGGAAAGAGCCCTTAGCAATGCAACAAAACGACATAGTCAGTACCATGAACAAATTAATAATTAAAAGAGATAATAGAAAATATTAACTTGGAAGACTAATTAATAGTATTTAGTAATAATTGATGAACGAAAAATACACGAGGCCTTTCAGCATCAAAGTTGACATCGTCAGGTGTGAGACAACAATTTGAATAATATAAATATGTAACATTCAAATTAATTATCAGCTGAGTAATGCTTAATAAACAATTTGTTTAATTCAAAGTAAAATAAAATAAATATTATTATATGTATAAAAGTTTGGGTAAAAAAGAATGTTGTTATATTTTAAAGGAAGAGTGAATTTTGAATCGCTCCAAAATCATTGTTCAATATTTCATCTTTATGTTTTGTTAGGTATAATGTTTCATAAGCATCAAGTTCTTTTTGATTATGAACTTGTTTTAATTAATGTGAAATTTTTAAAAGTGTGATTTGTTTCTAATGCATGTTTGGCTATAACCAGTGAACGTACTTGGGAGGTAAATCTTTCTAGGCTGATTTTTTAGGTTGTACGTAGTTGTAATATCTTTCGTGTTCTTTAAATCTTCTTTTAATGGTTCCTTTGTCTAGCCAATGTAAATCTTCCTCAATCGAAAATATTTCTGGAAAAAAAATTGTTAAAACGCCTTTAGCAGCTTCGGCTCACTGGAGGCTACGTCAGCAGGCCCCCTTTTTTGGGCAAAATACGGGGAATTTGTAATTAAATTCGACCTATTTTATTGAATTGTCCAGTTTTAATCAGAGTTTTGACTTTAAGGGCATTTTGCGGCTAAACCGTTAGAGATACGAGAAAAAGTGACTGGACCTTTCTTGTCGAAAATTTAATTTTCTCTTTCGATTATGCCATCAGATTTAAGCTACGACCTATAATTTAGGCAGTACAGAGCTTAGGACAAAAAGACTGCACTTGGCTGTTTTCTTGAATTTTCCGGGGGTTTAATTTACTCAGGGGATTATCTGGTCATACCAGGAAATTCCGGGAGGGGGGTTTAATGTTACCGGGGGTTATGCCACATTTGGGCGTCTTGGAGCCTCGTCAGCCAATTAACCTTTTTTATAACCTACCAATAGCTGTTAAAAATGTTTTGATATTTAAGCTAGCGCAATCGGGTCAACCACTATGGGCTCCAGTAACAAAATTTTCACGTCAAAATTACAAAATATTGCCATTTATTACCAAACCGATGGAGGTAGAGCAAAATCTCACTAGACCTTTTTTGTAGAACGCCTAATTTTGCATTAAAAATCAAATTTTCATTATGTACTATAGTTAAGGGTTCGACCACAATAAAGGCCATAAAACAAAATATCAAGTAAAACTTAAAACATCAATACTTTAAAACGCGTTATGCACCCAAAACCGTTGAGGATAGGGCAAACAAAATGTTACTGAGCCTTTTTTGTAGATCACATTATTTGCTAAATCCTGTTGAAAATTTGTTTTGAGCTACGACCAACCGTTTAGCCGCTATCAAGCCCGGAATGTAAATTTGTAGGCGAAAATTTCCAAAGCTTTTCACTTAATCGCATTTTGCGGCCAAACTAATGGAGATAGAGTAACAAGTCACTAGACCTTTTATGTAGATCACTTCATTTCCTATATCTAACCTTTGTTTTATTTTGCCCTCCGACCAATGGTTTCGCCGCTATTGACCTCAAAAACAAAGTTTTCACGTGAAAATTACAAAAGAATTGCACATAATCACGTTTCTCGGCCAAACCAATGGAGATAGGGCAAAAAGTCACTGGACCTTTTCTGTAGATCGCGCAATTTGCTAATTTGATGGGTCAATCAGATTTGAGCTACGACCAACGGTTCGGCCGCTATCGGGCTCGAAACATTATTTTTATCGAAAAAATCTCTGGAATGTCAAATGTTCGAGCGTTTTGTCGCTTAACCATGGAAGATAGAGCAAAAAGTCACTGGACCTTTTTTGTAGTTCACTCCATTCCTGACCATGAATTTTTCGTCAGATCCGAGCTAGCTCCAACGGTTCGCTCGCTATCGAGCTTACAAAAAAGGCCTGCAAGGGTGAAAAATGCATGAATTTTCTCGAATTTTTTTGAGGAGTTTAAAAGTAAAAAAGTCCGGTTTTCAGACTTTTCCTCCGGGTCATATTGTGAAAGGTACCTGCGTGCCAAATTTCAAGTTTCCAGCACTTCTAGAACTATGTTAGAATTTGTATCTATCCATCAGTCAGTGAGTGAGTTACACATGCGGCTGTATAAGTATTTAGACTCGCCTTCGGCTCGCTGGGGGCTACGCCCCCAGGCCCCCATTTGGGTGTTGGCCAATTTCGGGGATAAGCGGAATTCAGTGTCGGGTTATATCTGAGAATTATACTAGGGTCTGGGAGTTTAAATTAGGCCTAATTTATTGAAATTTTATTTATTAATCAAATTTGTGACTTTGATGGCATTTTACAGCTTAACCGTTAGAGATACGAGAAAAAGTAACTGGACCTTTCCTGTCGGAAATGTAATTTTATCTTTCGATTCCGACCTCAGATTTGAGCTACGAGCTCTTGTTTAGGTGTTACAGAGCGTGGTAGAAAAGTCTGCACCGGTCAACTATTGTAAATTGCTTAGTGTAAATATAATAAAAAAACCTACCATAAGTCAGTATTTTTAAGTTTTTTAGAGGGTTTAATTTGCTTGGAGTGTATATAGTCATGCCAGGAAATTCCCCGGAGGGGGGGGGTTAATGTTACCGGCAGTTAGGACATAAGGGGGTTTAATTTACTCATGAGGTTATCTGGTCATACCATAAAATTCCAGGAGGGGTTAATGTTACCTAGGGTTAAGACATCAGGGGGTTTACTTTACTCAGGGGGTTATCTGGTCACAGAAGAAAATTTCGTGGGGGGTTTATGTTACCGGGGGTTAAGACATCAGGGGGTTTAATTTACTCAGGAGATTATCTGGTCAGACCAGAAAATTACGGGGGGGTTTTAATGTTAAGCTACGCCCCCATGCTGTACGCTTGCAAATTCGGGGATAAGAGGGATTTGGTGATTGGTAAAATTTGGACATGAGGACATGCCAGGAAATTCCCTGGGGGGGTTTAACGTTACCGGGGGTTAAGGTATCAGGGGGTTTAATTTACTCAGGAGATTATCTGGTCAGACCAGAAAATTACGGGGGGGTTTTAATGTTACCGGGGGTTAATGATACACGTGGGCCTCTTTTTAGAGTGTGTTGTGTCTGTGAACATAATTATAATTCACTCTGTCCTTATCTTCTTTTGACGCTTCACTAACGCTCAGCCAATTCGCGATGTGGGCTAGAAGATGTATACTAGTCATTCGTTCATATAGTAATACAAACTCAATCAGGAACCGGGATGAATTGCACACATTCTTGGTCTTTATCAGATTATTAAGTTGATCAGGGGGTTTCATTTACTCAGGAGTAATTCCCGGGAGGGGGGTTAGTGCTATTGGGGCTTATCAGAATACGTGGTTTTTTTCCTGGGAAAAAATTGTCTAGTTATCGGAAATGTAATTTTTAAGTTGCAACCAATGGTTCGACTGCTACCGCCTCCAGAAACAGAAATCTTGTGTACAAATTACTAAATATTTGCATATAAATGCGTTTTGCAGCCAAAAGTTGACGATAGGGCTAAAATTCAATGATGCCTTTTTGAAGATCACGTGATTTCCTAATTCCATTAATACATCTATTTTGGGCTACGATCAATGGTTTGGCCGCAATCGTGCCCGGAGTCTAAAATTTCACGAGAAAATTACACAAATTTGGCACATAATCACATTTTGCGACTGAACTAATAGAGATAGGGCCAAAAGTCACTGGACATTTTTTGTAGATCAAGTAATTTTATAAATTGCACCTTTGTTTTGTTTTGAGGTATGGCCAACCGTTTGGCCGTTATCGGGCCCGAAATCTAATTTTGCACGTGGAAATTACATAAATTTTGCACATAATCGCGTATTGCGGTCATACCGATGAAGATACGGCAAAAAGTCACTGGACCTTTTCTGTAGATCACGTAATTTGCTAATTTGATGGGTCAATCAGATTTGAGCTACGACCTACCGTTCGGCCGCTATCGGGCTCGAAACTTTAATTTAAGCGAAAAAATCTCTGGAATGTCAAATGTTCGAGCGTTTTGTCGCTTAACCATGGAAGATAGAGCAAAAAGTCACTGGACCTTTTTTGTAGTTCACTCCATTCCTGACCATGAATTTTTCGTCAGATCCGAGCTAGCTCGAACGGTTCGCCCGCTATCGGGTTTACAAAAAAGGCCTGCAGGGGTAAAGAATGTGCGATTTTTTGGGAATTTTTTTGAGGGGCTTAAAAGTAAAAAAGTCCGGTTTTCAGACTTTTCCTCTGGGTTATATTGCGAAAGGTACCTGCATGCCAAATTTCAAGTTTCCAGCACTTCTAGAACTATGTTAGAATTTGTATATATCTGTCAGTCAGTGAGTGAGTCAGTCAGTTACACATGCGGCTGTATATTATATGGGACTCGCCTTCGGCTCGCTGGGGGCTACGCCCCCAGGCCCCCATGATGTACGCTTGCAAAATCGGAGATGAGCGGTTAAATTTACGCTTGCAAATTCGAGGATAAGAGAGATTTGGTGATTGTTAAAATTCGGACCTGAGGTCATGCCCGGAAATTCCCTGGGGGGGGGGTGTTTAATGTTACCAAGGGTTAAGACATCAGTGGATTAATCTGGTCATACCGGGAACTTCCCAAATGTGGGTTAAGAGATTTGGTGATTGTTGGAATTCAGACATGAGGTCATGCCAGGAAATTCCCTGGGGGAAGGTTAATGCTACCGGGGGTAATACATCAGGGGGTTTAATTTACTCAGTTGGTTATTTGGTTATAACAGGAAATTGCGCGGGGGGGGGTTAATGTTACCGGGGGTTAACGACACACCTCAGGCTCCCTTTCGGGTGTTGGCCAAATTCGGGGATAAGCGGAATTCGGAATTATTTTGAACCTATGTTATTTAATTTTTCAGTTTTAATCAAAGTTTTGACTTTAATGGCGTTTTACAGGTTAACCGTTAGAGATACGAGAAAAAGTAATTGGACCTTTCCTGTCGGAAATTTAATTTTATCTTTCGATTGTGCCCTCGGATTCGATCTACGACCTACCGTTCAACCACTATCAGGCAGAATGTGAAAGGGGGTTAAGACATCAGGGGGTTTAATTTTGTCAGGATATTGCCTGGTCATATGAACAAATTCCCGGGGGGGTTAATGTTACAAGTGTTTATGACACACGTGGGCCTATTTGAGAGGGTGTTGTGTCTGAACGTAATAACTCTGTCCCTATCTACTTTTGAAGCTTCACTAACGCTCAGCCAACTCACGATGTGGAGGGGGGTTTTAGTCACTCGTTAACGTATTAATACAAGGTCAATCTGGAACCAGCATGAATCGCACTAATTGTAGTTGCAAGATTTAAACCCCCTAAAATTGACGACAAAGAATTTGCCTTTTAGAGCATTTACCAGGCTTACGGAAAGATAAACGATATAAAGGTGCTGAACCTTATTTGTAGATCCTATCAATAGCTAGTTACAAAAAATTTTACATTTAAGCTAGGGCCAACGGTTCGGCCATAATCTAGCCCGGAAGGTAAGTTTTTAAGTGAAATTTTCAACATAATCACGTTTTACGGCTATACAATGGAAGATAGGGTAACAGGCCACTAGACCTTTTTTGTAGATCGCATTATTTTGTATTAAAATCAAATTTTTAAATTGGCCTAAACCTAAATTTTTGTCTGCAACGGAGCCCAGAAAACAATATCTCACGTAAAACTTGTAAAATCGATACTTTAAAACGCGTAATGCGGCCAAACCATTGGGGATAGGGCAATATGTTACTTGACCTTTTTTGTAGATCACGCCGTTTACTAAATCCCATTGAAAATTTATTTTGAGCTACGACCAACCGTTTAGGCGCTATCGAGCCCGAAAGGAAAATTTTTGGGCAAAATTTTCAAAATGTTTTCACTTAATCGCGTTTTGCGGCCCAAACCAATGGAGATAGAGCAAAAAGTCACTGGACCTTTTTTGTAGATCGCTTCACTCCACACTAGCGTTTTTTCGTCAGATCCGAGCTACGACCTACGGTTTAGACACTACAGAGCCTCAAACAAAAGTCTACAAGAGAAAATTGCCAAAATTCGACAAAATGTTCGAGTTTGGAAGCATTTTACGGGTTGATCAGTAGAGATGTGGGAAAATCTAATGTGCCTATTTTGTAGATCAGACAATTCGCTAAATCCCCTCAAAAATTAGATTTGAGCTACGACCAACGGTTTATTCGCTAGACGGCTCTAAAGCAAAAAACTACACCAGTTTTTTAACCAGTTTCAACCGGTTTTTAATTTTTTTGAAGGGTTAAAAAGTAAAAATATCCGGTTTTCAGACTTTTCCTCCGGGTCATATTGCAAAAGGTACCTGCATGCCAAATTTCAAGTTTCCAGCACTTCTAGAAGTATGTTAGAATTTGTATATATATGTCAGTCAGTGAGTCAGTCAGTATCACATGCGGCTGTATATATATAGGACTCGCCTTCGGCTCGCTGGGGGCTACGCCCCCAGGCCCCCATGATGTACCCTTGCAAATTCGGGGATAAGCGGTATTCGGGGAAAGGTTATGTCCGAGCTTAAGATTAGGGATTTGGGAGTTAAAAGTTGACCCATTTTATCGAATTTTCCAGATTAATTTAAAGTTTTGACTTCAAAGGCCTTTTGTGGCTTAACCGTTAGAGATACGAGAAAAAGTGACTGGACCTTTCTTGTCGGAAATTTAATTTTATGTTTCGATTCTGGTGTCCGATTTTAGCTACGACGTCTGGTTTAGCCAGTACGGAGCTGTGGAGAAAGGACTGCACTGGTGGGCTTTTGTGAATTGTTTAGTGTAAATATAACAAAAACCCAACCCTGAGTCATTATTTTTAAGTTGTTTAGGGGGTTTAATTTGCTCAGAGGTTTATCTTGTCATGCCGGGAAATTCCGGGGGGGGGGAGATTAATGTTAAAGGGGGTTAAGATATCAGGGGGTTTAATTTAGTCAGGATATTTTCTGGTCATATGAATAAATTCCCGGGGGGGGGGTTAATGTTACAAGGGGTTAATGACACACGTGGGCCTATTTTAGAGAGTGTTGTGTATGTGAACATAATAAAAAACACTCTGTCCCCTATCTATTATTGAAGCTTCACTAACGCTCAGCCAACTGCCGATGTGGAAGGGGGTTTTAGTCACTCGTTAACGTAGAAATACAAGGTCAATCTCTAACCAACATGAATCGCACTAATTATAGTTGCATACATCTAAAACACCTAAAAATGATGACAAAGAATTTGTCATTTAGTGCATTTATCAGGCTTACGGATAGATAAACGACAGAATGCTACTGAACCTTTTTTTAGATCTCTAGATTGTCTAGTTATGGATTTAAGTTATGACCAATGGTTCGGTTGCTACCGCCTCCAGAAACAAAGTTTTCACCTAAAAAGTATAAAATATTTCCTTTTAAAACAGGTTTTTTGGCCAGACCATTTAGGATAGGGCCAAAAGTTACTGGACGTTTTTTGTAGAACACGTCGTTTACTAAAACTTATTAAGTCGCATATTTTGAGCTACGACCAACCGTTTAGCCGCTATCAAGCCCGGAATGTAAATTTGTAGGCGAAAATTTCCAAATATTTTCACTTACTAGCGTTTTGTGGACAAACCAATGGAGATAGAGTAAAATGTCACTTGACCTTTTTTGTAGATCACATTATTTCCTAAATCCAACCTTTGATTTATTTTGACCTCCGACCAATGGTTTCGCCGCTATCGACCTCAAAAACAAACTTTTCACGTAAATATTACAAAAAAATTGCACATAATCACGTTTTTCGGCCAAACCAATGGAGATAGGGCAAAAGGTCACTGGACCTTTTCTGTAGATCGCGCAATTTGCTAATTTGATGGGTCAATCAGATTTGAGCTACGACCAACGGTTCGGCCGCTATCGGGCTCGAAACATTATTTTTATCGAAAAAATCTCTGGAATTTCAAATGTTCGAGCGTTTTGTCGCTTAACCATGGAAGATAAAGCAAAAAGTCACTGGACCTTTTTTGTAGTTCACTTCATTCCTGACCATGAATTTTTCGTCAGATCCGAGCTAGCTCAAACGGTTCGCCCGCTATCGGACTTACAAAAAAGGCCTGCAGGGGCGAAAAATGCGCAAATTTTCTCGAATTTTTTTGAGGGGTTTAAAAGTAAAAAAGTCCGGTTTTCAGACTTTTCCTGTTGGTTACACGACAAAAGGTACCCGCGTGCCAAATTTCAAGTTTCCAGCACTTCTAGAACTATGTTAGAATTTGTATACATCCATCAGTGAGTGAGTGAGTGAGTGAGTGGTTTCACATGCGGCTGTATATAATATAGGATAAGTTTATGAATACGACATATAAATTACTGAATTTTTTAGCATTTTTTTCTATATCATAGGACTTAAAAACAGTTCTAATGACACTATACATTTTTATTAGTTTGATATTTATGCCTTTAATCAATTTTTAAATTAAAATTTTCTTAAAAAAATACAAATAGACATACACAGGGCAAATTACATAGAATAGGAATATACTTCGTATGACTTTTGTTACTTTAAAAATATAAATGGATTTGTGTTTGGCAGTGTTCTGAATATATATTATTCAGTTTGTGCTGCTATCAATGTGTGTGTGTTGTTTTGTAAGGTTCATGTTTCAAAAGTAAATACGGCAAATAACATTATAATATTATAGAATGAAGTTATAAAAAGTGTACTACGTGGCCGCGTTATAAGTTTATAAAAGCCAACAGGCAAAAAGAAGAAAATAAAAAATAAAATATCGTGTAATTATTGTGTGAGTGCTAAAATTGTAATGGTACATGAATAGAGATTATTGGTCGCATTACCTCAAATAACCTAAGTAGCATACAAATCAAAAGGTTGTGTTTCTATGTGTGAATAACTATTGTTAACATTTTAGATAATCAAGTTTTAAACTAATGGATTTAAAATAATTTTGTTGTAATATACATTTTTAATGTGCAGTTAAAATTGGTCAGATAAGTTCAAATTAAGTAGCATACAAATCACATGTGTGAATAACTATTGTTAATAGTGTAGGAATTGGTTTTAAATTAAATTCTGTTGGCCAGTTCTGATACTATACTGTAATTTTAAATAACTATAATGAAATTCGGTAGTTTAGATAGGCTAATCAGGAATATCAATAGAGGTTATCCAGATATAAAATTGGCAGTTTTAGTAAAATACACTTTTAACTGAAATTCCTAAATATTAAGTGTGCAGCGATTGATCAGTTAATTTTTTGTTTATAAATAAATTGTTTTTTATCTTGGTATGTTTTAAATTGGATCCAGCAGAATGGGCTACGATCGCAGTTTCCAATGTTTTTCTATTTTAATTCCAGGTTTTCCCTACAGTTTGTGCTGCTATCAAATTTGTGTGTTGTTTTGTATCATCGTGTAATTATTGTGTGAGTGCTAATTGTAATATTAAATTAATAGAGAATCACATGTGTCAATAACTATTGTTAATAATGTAGGAATTGGTTTTAAATTAAATTCTGTTGGCCAGTTCTGTTACTATACTGTAATTTTAAATAACTATAATGAAATTCAGTAGTTTAGATAAGCTAATCAGAAATATCAATAATTCGATTGAGATGGTGGCTGCTTATTATACTTCAGCCTTTAAATAACTATAATTTGGATCGTTATTTTAGTAGTTTAGATAGGCTATTCAGATATATCAATAATTTGATTGTGATGGTGGCCACTTATTGTACTTCAGACCTATAGGGAATACTTATTTAGTATATTAGATAAATTAAATTCTGTTGCCAGTTTCGATACTATACTGTAATTTAAAATAAACTATAATGTAATTCAGTAGTTTAGATAGACTAATCAGAAATATCAATAAGTTGATTGTGATGGTGGCCACTTATTATACTTCAGCCTTTAAATAACTATAATTTAATTCAGATCGTCATTTTAGTAGTTTAGATAGGCTATTCAGAAATATCAATAATTCGATTGAGATGGTGGCCGCTTATTATACTTCAGCCTTTAAATAACTATAATCTAATTCGGATCGTCATTTTAGTAGTTTAGATGGGCTATTCAGATACATAAATAATTAAATTGTGATGGTGGCCACTTATTGTACTTCAGACCTATAGGGAATACTTATTTAGTATTTTAGATACCGTAGTCTACGTTGTTATACATTTTTATCTAGAAGTTACTTAATTAAAATTACATATTCAATAAGTTACTCATATTCATTGTGTACTATTATACAGAATTTTATTTTTATAGAAAAATGCCACGTTTTCGTGGAAGAGGACGAATAGTTATTCAATCATGTGATTTATATGCTACTTAATTTGAACTTATGTTACGAAACTGTTTAAACATAGTTATTCACACACATAGAAACACAACCTTTTGATTTGTATGGTACTTAGGTTATGCAACCAATATACTCACTTCGTTCAATAAATTTTCAAAATTAGTTCAATAACTTCAATTGATATCTATAGTTTTTTATGTACTCAAACATCTTTAATCTCTATTAATGTAATATTACAATTAGCACTCACACAATAATTACACGATGTTACAAAACAACACACATATTTGATAGCAGCACAAACTGTCAGGAAAACCTGGAATTAACCCATTTAGGAGGAGTTCAGCTCCATACACACGCACACAAGAAATATAAATATAAAGATAATGAAATTCGGTAGTTTAGATAGGCTTATTAGAAAATATCAATAATTTGATTGCGATGTTGGGCCGCTTTATTATAATTCAGCCTTTAAAATAACTATAATCTAATTCAGTTCGTCATTTTAAGTAGTTAAGATAGGCTATTCGGAAATATCTATAATTCGATTGTGATGGTGGCCACTTATTTATTATACTTCAGCCCTATAAGGAATACTTCTTTAGTATTTTAGATAAATAAAATTCTGTTGTCCAGTTCCTATACTATATACTGTAATTTTAAATAACTATAATGAAATTCGGTAATTTAGATAGACTATTCAGAAATATCAATAATTCGATTGTGATGGTGGCCGCTTATTATACTTCAGCCTTATCGGAATATCATCGAATTTGTTTGTGTACACTCCTGAAGGATTAACAAAAATATTGTACATTCAATGGCATTACGATAAATTAAGTTGTAAATTGAAAAAATATACCTGTTATAAAATAGTTTGTTTTCAACTGTTTTACCTTCAGATTAAGTAAGTTTTCATTTAAAACATCCTCTACATTTCACATCACTCATGTTTTTTATATCTATATTTTATATCAAACTTCCAATTTTATATCTGGATAATCTCTATCCTCCAAAGTGAGTACAGAATATATTGAAATGAGAAGTGGTGTTATTTTTATATGTTTATGCTTACTCTATGCTTTCAAGACTATTATTGATTAAACGTATGGCTGTGTGTTGTAATATTATAATGTTTACATAGAACAATTGGTGAAAATTTAACTTTGCAATCTGCATTAGGACTACTGATCAAGCACTTTATAATAACGTAATCTAAATGTAAACAAATGTTTCTGCCTCTTTGGTGAACTTCAGCTGAAAATATTCACAGCTGTTAAGTATCAGTTCACTTTGTATTACGTGTCGTAGCTCAGTCTGTCGGATCCAATATAAAACACTCCAACATCAACAACAATTTATAATTAAAAATTTTAATTTAATTTGACCAAATAAATAACTATAATGAAATTCAGTAGTTTGAATAGGCTATTCAGAAATATCAATAATTCGATTGTGATGGTGGCTGCTTATTATACTTCAGCCATTAAATAACTATAATCCAATTTGGATAGTAGTTTGGATAGGCTATTCAGAAATATCAATAATTCGATTGTGATGGAGGCCACTTATTATACTTCAGCCCTATCGGAAAACCATTTAATTTGTTTATGTACACTCCTGAAGGGATTAACAAAAAATATTGTACATTCAATAGCATTACGATAAATTAAGTTGTAAATGAAAAAAATATACTTGTTATAAAATTAGTAATTTAAAATTACAGAGTAATATCGGAACTGGCCAACAGAATTAAATTTAAAACCAATTCCTACACTATTAACAAAAAGTAGTTATTCACACATGTGATTTGTATGCTACTTAATTTGAACTTAGTGACCAATTCTGACTGCAGATTAAAAAATGGGTAATTAACATATTAACGGCCGGGGCGGAAAAATACGAGTTTTGCGTTCTTAACTTATTGGAATCGTCCTATATAACAAAAAAGTATATGGTTTGATGGGGTGGAAATGAGAAATAACGAAGTTCTAGAGAATAAAAAAATAAATAACTTTCCAGTAATATCTCCATGTTCTACATCCACGTCTAGCGTCACGTGACCTTTTGTGGCCAATGATTGAACCTCGTGATGACGTCATCGGTTGCGCCGCCATCTTTGCAAACGTAAATGAGAAATTACAGAAATGAGCAGAATTTTGATCAAAATTAATAATTTTTTTCTTAATTTCGAGAAAAAAATTAATTACGAGTGCCTCGGCCATCAGCGCTGATGTCAATAAAAGAAAAACATCCCTCGAGATAGTACCTATCAGTAAAATATAAAATTCTAGAGGGGCTGATCAAAAATATAAATTGAAATGTAATGCAAAGGCAATTATGTAAAGTTAAAACACTAAATAAATCATGAAAAACTCACATATATAGATGAATATTAACAGAGAACACTTACCATTAGTGTGTTGGCGGATATAGCTGAGCAGCAGCAACAAAAAAGTGGTGGAGCCTGGTATGTGGGTGGGGGTATTTTGCCTTAAAAAGGAATTCTGCCAGGTACCCAACAAAATGGTCAGTCCGGACACCATACCGAGGGATGTTGGCCCTGACTTCCCTCCAGTGTCTCTCAATTGTGTTCGTGTGGGCGCCGGTGTTAGGGTCGACAAAGTTTATTGAGTGATTTACCGTTAATTGCCTAAATCCCTCGTCCACCGAGGACAATTGTAGGCCCGCCAACAGTCGCTAACAATTGTGGTACCTGGCAGAACCCATTGTTTAATTATGTCGAGCAGAGTGTCCCTATCGTGTTGATCTACAGGAACAAGGAAGGACTCTCTGCTCTGCCTTTCTATTCCCCCAAAAACCCACTGTCCCTGAATATTTCTGCCGCGATTGTACTTTCTCTTTCCAAATTTTGCCTCGTCAATTTCAACGACTGTCAAAGGTCCGTCAATTTTCTTCGACGTCGTTGAAATGTGATGAAAGTACACTTCGCGGCAGAAAGAATACCAGTCCACCTCACAATTTGAAGAAACGCCAAACTCCAAGGAAATGTATCGTTGTCTCGGAGGCTTGAGGTGAAGCAACGTGGTCACCAAACCAAAATAGGTCTCTAAATCTAGTCGCGTTCTTTCGAAAAAATGAAACGTGCCCGAGCAGATTTTTTAGATTTTTACTACTTTTCCTAATTTGTCTATCACAACGAAACAACAAAGTCTCCCGGTTTAAAAACACCACTCGACCGCACGACGCACACTCATTTTTAAAAATGCCATGTTCAATTAAAAAAGAGATAATTTCGTTTCGGTTAAAAACGTAAGCTCTTTACGTGCCCTACGAAACACTCCGACACACACAATTCACTAGGGTTGGTTGAACTAGTGGATGGTTGATTCTTCATTGTAAACGCACTCACTCAATCCGACCTACTGAACACTATATCTTGTGTAGAACTGACCTATGCCCCGGACAACTCAGATAACAGGTATGCTATCAGGCTGTTATCAGTCCCGGCCGCAGATAATATTAAAGTAAACAGATTATCCAGACACAGCACACAAACTGAACATTAAAACATTAGAAACTTTACCACTTATCAATATACCCCTAAAATCATGTTATTTGTCATTTGCACCCCCTAGTACTATATATATTTTTTGTTCAGGAGGGTGAGCAGAATACGTTGGTAACGTCAAATTCGTGATTTGCCGCCCCGGCGTTTAATCTTACTGGTACGAAAAAATGTAAATTACAACAAATTATTTTAAATCCAATTAGTTTTTAAAACATGATTATCTAAACTTTTAACAATTTTTACACATAGAAACACAACCTTTTGAATTGTATGATACTTAGGTTATTTGAGGTATGCGACCAATATACTCACTTCAATAAATTTGCAAAATGAGTTCAATAACTTTAATAAATAACTATAGTTTTTTATGCACTTCAAACATCTTCAATCTCTATTAATGTATTATAACAATTAGCACTCACACAATAATTACAGAATGTTACAAAACAACGCACAAATTTGATAGCAGCACAAACTGTCGGGAAAACCTGGAATTAAAATAGAAAAACATTATGGCTGTGTTGTAATATTATAATGTTTACGTAGAACAATTGGTGAAACTTCATCTTTGTAATCTGCATTACACTACTGATCAAGCACTTTACAAATTTAAAATATGAACTTTCTAAATTTTAAATGTGAACAAATGTTTCTGCCTCTTTGATGAACTTCAGCTGAAAATAATCACAGTTGTTAAGTAACAGTTCACTTTGTATTACGTGTCGTAGCGCAGTCTGGCGGATCCAATGTAAAACACTCCACCATCAACAACAATGTATTATTAAAAAATTAATTAAATAAACTATTAAAATTGGACCGAATTATGAATCAAAACCATTCTCGAATCAAACTGAAGACACACAAAAAGTTTCATTAAAATCGGTCTACCCGTTTAGGAGGAGTTCAGTACCATACACACGCACACAAGAAAATATATATATAAAGATATATATAATATATATAATATATATATAATATATAATATATATATATCTATATATATATATATATATATATATATATATATATATATATATATATATAATACAGGGTGAGTGGCTCTTGGTGTGACAAAATTTTTTGGGTTATAATGCAATGTAAATGTGATACAATGGCGGTTATAAAAAAGTCTAACTCCAAAAATTAGGTCTGAAATAAATTATTTTCAGTTTTTCTAAAAAAAACCCGTGTTTTTGTACGTAAATCTGATATTTATCAGCAATGTATAGACATATGTGAGCAAACTACACAATTTTTAGAATCTCCGTTAAATTTTCGATTTGATAAAGTTACCGGTTCAAACGGCAAGAAAATAAAATTTAGCTTCAGGTCGATTTAAATGGCAAAGTTGCTAAGTTTCAGAAAAAACTGAAATATCATTGAACCCCATATTTTTACCACACCCTGTACACAAGAATGTGTCAAGTGATGTTAAAAACTTTGCAATTTAATAGACTTTAAAATGGTGTGCAATATGACCATAGTTAAGTATTCGGTTACCTACTTTCATTGGTTTGAATATTAAAAAATACGCAAGCTACAAAAAGATTAAAACAATTTAATATCATCTGTACGTAATTTTTATGTTGTTTTATAAAACTGCCTCATAAAACAAGGAATTGAAGATTAAAAAAAAATTAAAGCAGTTTAAACATTAAAACATTAAAAGTCAAATTATTGCAGTTCATTCTCAAAATGGCGACCTTCTTTTCTCACACAAGCTCTTGCTCGCTTTCTCATTGCTCCTGCGGTCATTTCAAAAGACAGTTATTTCCGAAGCCTTTGAGCAGCCAGACCCATTCTCCCTCGTATTTTTTTTCTGAGTTTACTGGGGTGGAATAAACTTCCTGCTTAAAAAAACCCTCTCTCTTTCAACATTGTTCAAATTGTTCTAGAAGGTTAGGTAGGTCATGTTGCAAAAAATCTAAGTAGATTGTTCCATTTACAGTTCCATCAAATATGTGAGGGCCAATCAGTTGGTCGCCTAAGACTCCAAACCAAACATTAATACTAAAACGCGTTTGAAAGGATTGTTCCCTTGTCCGGTGTTGGGTTTTGTTGATCCCAGTGGTGCATATTATGACAATTGAAAATTCCTGCTCTTGTAAACAATGACTAATCAGTCCAAAGGATTTTTCGATAAAAATGACGCTGCTCTACGTCTCTGATTAGCAACCAACGACAGATTTGTAGTCTAGGAGCATAATCAGTTGCTTTCAGACCTTGAACAGGCGTAAAATGGTATGGATGGAACTTATTCTTATGCAAAATGTACAAAACCTACGTCTCTAGCAAGTTACCTACTACTAACTTCTGGATCATTCCGTACTGAATTTAGAACTACTTCATCTAATCCTACATCATGAAAAATGTCTCCTACTTCGTTAGGTCTTTTGTGAACTGTACCTCCCTCCACAAGACGTTGATGGAGTCTTGAGAACACAGAATGACTGGGAAGTCGGCGATCAGGATAGCAAGCTTGATACTCTCTTTGGGCAGCACGCGCATTTCCATCACAAAACCCGTAAATAAAGTGCATATCAGCGTATTCTCGAGTAGTGAACTCCATGGCAGCCTACACTTGACTAAATTGAGTAGAAAAATATTTTATTGGAGGTAGAAGTAATTTATGTGGACACTGGTCTTACAAACCATTTTACGCCTGTTCAAGGTCTGAAAAGCAACTGATTATGCTCCTAGACTACAAATCTGTCGTTGGTTGTATCTTGTGTGTTTTTTAATATTCAAACCAATAACAGTAGGTAACCGAATACTTAACTAGGGTCATATGGCATACCATTTTAAAGCCTATTAAATGGCAAAGTTTTTAATATCACTTGACACATTCAGGGTGTGGTAAAAATATGGGGTTCAATGATATTTCAGTTTTTCTGAAACTTAGTACCTTTGCCATTTAAATCGACCTGAAGCTAAATTTTCTTTTCTTACCGTTTGAACCGATAACTTATTCAAATCTAAAATTTAACGGAGAATCTAAAAATTGTGTAGTTTGCTCACATATGTCTATACATTGCTGATAAATATCAGATTTACGTAAAAAAAACACGGGTTTTTTAGAAAAACTGAAAATAATTTATTTCAGACCTAATTTTTGGAGTTAGACTTTTTTATAACCGCCATTGTATCACATTTACATTGCATTATAACCCAAAAATATTTTTGACACACCAAGAGCCATTCACCCTGTATATATACACTATACTACTACTACTACTATTAGGACGAACAATTACAAATCTTAATAATGTACCTATTAAATTGAATAAAAGTTGAATAACGCATGTTTATTGAGTTTTAATCTGTTTTTTTCACACATTTTGGCAATATTCCATTACGTGAATAATGCTTTTCAGAACGGATATCAAAGTTTAACCCTCACATTGGTTCGTCCTGGTGACATGTGGATTGCATAATTGGCAATCAGTTTTAAAGCAGTTATTGCCTTGTGTCAACCATTAATACTAGTAATATGGTAGTCCTTGAGGGGTTATTCATTAGCTTACTATTAATAATAATTATGAATAAATGGTTTAAACTTCTTTACTTCCAGCCATTATATTTGTGCGGTACGAAACTGCCAATGTAATTTCTTAAAATCCATAACGTTTAGCTTCAAAAGTCATTTTGTTTTAAATTAATACTTAATTTATTTTTAAGTATGTCATTAGAACGGCTAAGCACACGATAGACTATAACATACAAATTTTTAAGATGACTGAATCATGTTTCAAATTTAAGGTTTTTTATAGTGAACGTAAAAGGCAACCTAATTACAACTATTCGACATAGAAAATGTTAAACGTATGTTTAATCTGTAGCAAACAATTATGTATGCACTTGGGCAGTTATTTGACCGATATATTGTCCATATAGCTCTTAAGTAGAGCCATTGCATTCCTCTCACAGTCATCCACCGTCTATGGGATTTACTACTCTGACTACTAATACTACGTTTTCTTTAACTTACAAGAAAGGCAATATGGCCAGATTGATATCATTAAAAATTAACTAAACAAACGTCACAAAGTAACTGTAATTACGCACCACTAATAACTTACTTAAACCTACCATAGGCCAGTACGCCTAATCTTACCATTTTGTTTAATATAAGCTATAAGATATTATAGATATTATAGGGTTAAGAAACACGCAAAAAAATTGGCACAGTAAATATACTATGAGATGTATGGCTTAGAATTAACGTTTATTAAAGTTCAATGTGGACAATATTTTAAAACTGCAAAGATTTATTGTATGTATCGAAAGGAGCAATTATAAATATTTTATCATTATATTTGACAGCATTTTTACTGATGCCAAATACATTAGGTAACTTTACGTTAAATTGTGTTCAATATATTCATATTTTTCAATATTAATATGATCAATATCTGGCATCTCAAATTCTGAATTTTATAAAATAAATGTAATTTACTATGTTATAAACGAGTACAATACAAACTTTTATCGTGTAAACAGTATCATAAACTACTATATATACAGGGTGTCCAAAAAGTCCCGGGTCGGTTAAATATTTTTCAAAATATTTTAAATAGAGCTACAAAACCTTACACAAAGTTACTGGACATAAAAATCTATTTTATCATATATTCAATGATCCAGTACTTCCTCAGGGGGGCGGCCCGCCAGGAGTCAGAAGAAAATCTTAAATGTAAGCAGAGGTTGATATGCATATCAAATAAAAGGTCTTTATTAGTAGAGTACAGAGCCACAAACCCGACCTCAAACGGATAACCGAGTCAAAAATGACAGCCGTTCAAAGATGGCTAGAGTTTGGGTCCAAAAAGTCCTGATGAGCTTTTTGATATTAACTTTACTGATGATTTTTCTTGTTTGGATTGCTCTTGAATTGTTGTTGAAAACCCAAGTTCGTTTCGAGAAGTGCTTGTAAATATAACCTACCATAGTAACTCAGATAAATTATTTATTTAAGTAATACAAACATGTGTTAAATTTTGTCCCTGTACTCTGCTTAAATAAATCAAGTATTATTCAATCAAAGGTTTTTTAATAGTGATATTTGGTTAATGCTATCTGAACAGGACGGGTTTGATATGTCGTCAGAAGAATATTTTCAAAGGGTATCCGGTGTTATCTCCCTGATCGTGTTTGTCCGTCAATCTTAGAGCTTAGGCTATGCGTCTTAAAATGTGGGTCAACAAAAAACAACCGCAACCTGAAGGGAACTGTAAATATTTGGAAAACGTAAAGTTGTAAATAGGTCTTAAGTTCAAATAAAACAAAGTATACAAATACAAAATTTATGTCTGAAAAAGTAATAAGTAAAACACTATTAATTAATTAATTTTAAGGTTCATAAATATTATTTGTAGACAAGTTGAAATTTGTAAATTAAATATTGGAGATAATATTAATTTAGTGTGTTTTTTTCATGATATGTCAAGTTTGTAAAAACTTTACTTTTAAATGCTCAAAATGAAATAAGTTTAATTTGGCACAAATGAATTGGTTTTAAAAATTGTATTTATTGAGATATAAAATTGAAATAAGTCCCTAGTAAGCTAAGGAAACGGTGAATATATTGATTTATACCCAAAGTTGCTTTACATAATGGGAACTGTTATGATGTTTTCACAACAAAGGAAAGTGAACTCTATAGAGAATATTAGCTTTGTGTGCCTTCCTCTAAGGTTTCTTATTGTATGATTGCTTGTATTTGGTTTTTAGTTTCTGAGTCTACTTTCAACGTTAAAAGTTTATTATTTTATAGTACGATTACCCAAGAATTGCGTGATAAAATATATTTAAGGTAAAATTGAGGAAGCCCCATTATTTTATCTGAATTTCTTTTTAATTTTTCCCAAATAAAATTGCAGTAACATGAACACATATAGATCAAGTTTAGGCTGTTCACAATGTTTAAAAATATAATATGATTTGTATTGTTAGACATGTTTTCCAACTATATTAGGCAATATCAGTTATTTTTGTACAAAAAGCTATAAAAGCTCTAAAATAAACAAAATAACACAAAGCGATCGTCACCAATAGTATTAAGTACATTAAAAAAAATTAAGATACTTGGGCAGAATAAATCCTTATTCGTCCACAGTGAAAGCAGTTAAGAATATATTACCATCCTATATGAAATTATTAAATAACCAGTAAAAGCTTTTGATTTTATTTGAGATATTTAAAGGTAATTTATGTTAAAAATATTGATTTTAATACATTTATATATGATACAAACATTTCATAAAACATTTTGGTGAAATGTTTTATAGAAGCTAAGATTTGGAGTAGTCCACACAAGGATTACAGCTTATAAAGTGTATAAAATCCCCTTGACAAGTTTAGATCACTCCTAGTGTATTACAAAGAATGTGGGGTTTAGTAGTGCTTTGGTGTTATGTTTATATATACAGGTAGTGGAGATATATGTTGCGATATTGAATTTCAAACTTAATTTAAATCCATGAATGATGTATTCGTAGATAAGAAATTCCTTACATAGGTTTATCTTCACCCTTAAAGCAGATTATAGAAAAAGCTTTCTCTCTAATCTTATTGCTCTGTCCCACTAGTTTCTACAATTGCAAAAATTAGTTATAACACATTCTATTATTGAAAATCCCTTTTCAAATCTAATAAACCTTTTTATATAGATATTATAATATAAAAAATATGGGTTTGAGTGTGTGTGTGTGGGTGTTTGAATCCTTTAAGTTTCATTTCAATTCCTTTAAACTTACAGTCTCTAAAGCATAGAGTAAGCTTCAAAGCAATAACAATTCTTATTTCAATATTTTATGTAATATCTGGTGACAGAGCTTATCCAGTTAATAAAATTTAAAGTTTTAAATTTAATTTACAGTTATTACTTTTAACTGTGAATTGTAGTGAATCTAACGATTCAGAGCATATGATCATTGAAATCCATATATCAAATACTCAGTTATACTATGTAACTTCTGTAACAGATTTGAAGATTATTATAATTTTAATTTTAACCTTCGGCTATATTTATATTTCTCCTTTAAGGGGGAAAAAATTTAAATTAAATATGGCATTAGAAATATCTCTAACAGGAAAAATACATATATATACATACATTAATATTTAAAAGCTTTTTCGTCGTATTCCTTTAATTAAACTAAAAGAAAACGTTGGATAATAAATTATTATAATTTTAATTTTAAACCTTCGGCTATATTTATATTTCTCCTTTACCGGGGAAAAAAGTTAAATTAAATATGGCATTATAAATATCTCTAACAGGAAAAATGCATATATACATATATTAATATTTAAAAGCTTTTCGTCGTATTCCTTTAATTAAACTAAAAGAAACTGTTGGATAATAATTTTTTTCCATTATCTTTTTAAAGAAAATAGGATACATTGTGAAATATATTTTAAAAAAAATTAAAAAGTTAAAAAATTTTAATATACTTTAAAAATGTCGTAAGCCATATCCGTATATAGATTTAAATTAAACCTAGTATGATTTTTAATAAGGTTCTATAAATATTTAAATATCAAAATTATAGAATATTTTTAACTAAATGTATTATTTGCATTTTATATCATGTTATAATATAGATAAATAACGTAGACTACATCTTATATTATGCTGAACGTTTCATGAGAAGAAATACGAACGAAATGAAAGATTTACTAGCACTTAACCTTCGTGTCACGTACCCTCAACTACGTTCTGTACAACGTCACACGCACACACTTTTACCTTCATATTGCCTTTCGACAAATATATCACTTGGAAAGAAAATGTTAAATATGCTGGTTAGAATTTAGTTTTTAAAGAAATACAGGTACAATACGTAAGTAAAATGTTAATTTAAATCTATTTCAATCATTGTATTTTAGCTATATAATCGTTTCAAAACACTCTCGTCTTTGTTAGAGTATGCAGCTCATGAAAATGAATAAATATTTCAACCAGCAAATAAAACCCTACTATAATTCAACTATCCGACAGTTACACTTTTTACAAACTTTCACATCTCATACGTTATTATATAACTGTATATCACTGTAAATTATCACACACGATATGTAGAATTTTACATTTAAAAACTGCACAGGTCATATATGGAGAGAGTATTGAATCATGGTTTAAGTGACTTGATAAAGTATTATTGTATAAGAATTGAAAACATAATTTTTATTTAAGTTTATGTTTTTTAAAGAACAAATATATTAAAACTAGGTTACTAAGTATGGGTGCTGGGAGTAAGAAATATTAAAAATTTATAATCTATAGCTCGGGTAGTTCTATTCTCATTAATTCGTAGATACACAATTAACTCCAGCAGGAAGACAGATGTTCAGGATTTTCATGTACGAAGTTCGTATCATAATGCAGGTTTGACTTTGGTAGTACGCTTAGATAATTTAAAGTATTATGAAGTAATTGTACTAAATACAGTGAGAATCTGAAATATTATCAAGTAATAATGTACACCTTTGGTAGTTTTAGTTCGTTAACATGTTCACACCCAACTATCTCCAGCAGTAAATCAAATATCGGGGTTATATCAATATTAATATACAATCGTTTTATATTGTTTAATATTAATAAAGGAATAAGACGAAAATTTTTTAATTATTTTAGATGAACTGACACATTTTAAAATACATTACTGACATAGAAATAACCTCATTGTTTGTTTAAACTCTTAACTGACACAAACTTCTGAAATGTTATATGACGTAATATATATGGTGTCTTGTAATTAATGACCAAAGGTTTGCCAAGGTATAGTAATAATAATAATACAGGTGAAAAACAAACACACTATATCCATATGATGTATAGTCCTAATTTTAGTTTCGATTTAGTTTTTGTCCTAATTTTTTATAAAAAAGTTTGTAACTGCAAAGTGATTTAGGAAATCAAGTTGTAATTTTGCATGCTTAATGATATTTTTAGTTTAAATCTTTGACATAAGTTTGAAAATAATATAATTTACATTCAAAAATATTGGTCTTTAAAAATTTTCAGATCCTAATAAAATTAAGAAGATTTTAATTCATCATAAGTAATAACAGCAAGAATCATTAATCTGGCTCAGCGCAATCACCCAATTATAGGGTTTTCATTTAAATGCTGCGAGCTGTCCATCTCTAAATGTAACGTGCACTACGTCATATACTTTAATGTATCTTGTTTACAATACATGTTGGAGGAAGTGAATATATTTTATTGTTGATTAAATTGTTGATTTTGTCTGAAGATATATCAGAAATATATTTTTAACGTTCATACTTTTATTTGTATCTAAATATAGTAAACCTGTTAAAATGTATAGTACTGTAAAATAACAAAAGAAAATTTTAATTTTTTGTAATAAAATCTAGTAGTTATTGTAAGTGCATAATTTATATACATGAGTAAAATATATTGATATCAAATTTTGCAGTGTTAAATGTATTAATACTGTACTATCTATCTTTTCCTATCCAATCTTTAACTATTTCAGAATGGATGCGCACTGCCTTCAACATTACAAATATTCTGAAAATTTAGCGTACACAATGGAATTGTTAAAATGTTTATTGATATTGTTAAAATTTTTGTTGTAATTGTTGTGATACTAGTATTTTAATTGCTGTTATTCTGTGTTGAATTATTATTATAATGAAATACTGAAATACATATTGTAAATGATCTACAGTAAAATGAGTGCACTCGGTAACAAGAAGGAAGGAACAGTTAGAATTAAATTAGGTTACTGAGATAGAGGTTAGTTACACTCAACACAATACTTGTATCACTTGTATTAATTGCCACAACACAATCACAACTGTTAGTTTACACAACAGCCGCTTGTGGTAGTTTCAACAAAATATAGGAAAACACAATGAGGGTAGGTTAGTAAGTTGTAAATGGATATTTTAGAATTTATT